>NW_027395680.1:188896-200017 GCF_004382785.1 Trichoderma ghanense | reverse complement strand
TTTTTTTTCTTCTACGGTGATGGTGAGAAGATGGGAGCAAGAATTGGGAAAAGGTGGCTGTCGTCGATATGCGAGGCTGGAGGGCTTGGCATAGTCAGCCCCGCGAAAAACAGCCTCCCTTGCTTTGGCTTACAGCCCCTCTTCCCCCTTTTATCCGTCCAAGAAAGAATCAAAGAAATGGGAAACAAAATTCGCTAACGCAATGACTCTGACAGACATCGCTGGAACCGCGACATCAACGAATGGGTCAAAATGACCCCCGAGGAAATCACACAAAGCAAAGAAGCCGCGGAGCAGCGCAAAAAGGAAGAAGAGGCCGCAAAGCAACAAAAGAACGACTAGAAACCCTACCGCCTTTACCTACCTTACCTTGCCCATACTATACCCCTCCTCATTGGTATAATACCCCCAACATCTTTCTTCTGATATAAATCTGCCTTTTGTATCCTCTATACCATATCTCTTGTTCTTGTTTCCCCTTCTTCTCGTTGGTTTTGTTCAAATGGGGTGGGATGTGGGAGCATACTAGGCGATAAAGTGCATTGCGGGCGTTCTTCTGTGTTGGGCTTCATAATGTCTATATTCCGTGTCGTTGGATTGCGACGCTGGAGGGGGTTGCCTTGGCTGTATATAGTTGGATACCAAAGTTGTTTAACGAGTCACGTCCATGGTATGTTGAGAGATTGACTTTCCATTGGTTATTCGTGCTGTGTAGTATCATTCAGAACTTGTGGAGAGACTCGTAGATGGTAGTATTTCAACAAACAGCTTCCATGTGTCTCGATCGATATATAACCTCGGAATCATCTCGCGAGCATCTATAAACTCCAGACCAATGCAGACGTGCGGCAAGTCCTACAAGATGCGTAATATATAAGCCAACGCTTCCATACATATAATGCTCAACTTCATTCCTCCATCCACCTCTTCCACCTCCTCGCATCAACACCCCCATCCCCATCCCACCCCCTCCCACGACGCCCTCCCAAATCAACCAGCGGCACCAGACTCGGCCTCCCATGCGCGCACTGGAAAGGAAACGCACACCTCGCAAGCCGTCTCACCAGCCCCTCGCACTCTTCCGCCGAAAGAGCATCGTTGAACATGATGGCACCTGCACAACCGCCATCGTCAGCATTATCCCACAGAAGTCAGCTAGGAAGGGGGGGGGAGAGTGAAACATACTTCGACAAGCCCTCGAATGCAACAGCTCCAGAATCCCCCTCGGACACCCATGGAAATCCGCCGTAGGCCTTCCGTCCGCATCACCGCCGCCGCTGCGGGGCCGCGCAGGAATAATCCCCTCGTCATTGAGCCTCCAAACCTCCTTGCGCAAGAGTTCCACCAAGAGCCGGGGCTCGGTACGGCAGCGCTCCAGTATGCTCGGGGGAAGAGCGGTCACCGTCACCTGGCACCCATCCTGCGCTTCCTTCGACAGCCGTGTCCGTCGCTCAATCCTGCAATGAATGCCCCATGCTTCGAGATGCGCTTGATACCGTAGCACCAGCCCCTGTTCACGCTCCGAGACCTCAAACATCAGCGGCTTCTCAAGCGCCTCGGCGACCGCTCTGATGACTCCAGTAGGACCGTCCTGCGTGAAATAGCCCGCCATGAGGTCTTCCAGACGACACCTCTCGTCCGCGGCATGCTGATCGAGCATCACAAGAGCGCACGAGCTGCTCGGCTCTCGCCCGTCCATCACGTTGCGCAGGGCAAGTTTCAGCAGGATGAACTTTCTGTCAACCTGTGCGACGACTTCCGCCTCTGCCAGCGCCGACCGCGACACGCGGCCCTGCAAGCCGATGGACGCAGCCTCGAAGCGAACGGCGCCGTTGTCGTCGACGCAGCACCGGTGCGAGCCGAGAGTAGTCACTGCATCACGCATCGGCGCCGGTGCGTCGTCGTTGATGCGCGGCGCGCAAGGCTGAGTCGGCTCAAACACGGGGTTGTTCCACGACTTGAGGATGTTCTGCAGCCATTCGCTCGGTGGCTTCTTCTCCGCCGCCTCCTTTCTCAGACTCATCCTCTCGCCCCTGGTATCTGAGCCGCCCACCCTTGGACGCTTTTCCTTCGTACTTGGTAAGTCTTCTGCTACTCTCTTTGGACGCTCGATCAGCGTCAGAGGGCCAATCTCGGGCTCATCTGGAACGTCAGTGTTACTGGTTTTTTTCCCTTTGCCGCCTGGGCTAAGAGCGTCTGACAGGTCGAAAGGTTTGCGGAGCAGCTTTCCTCCCTCGCCAATCAGCCTGTCCGCCGCAATGGCTTCCGAGCTACTTGATCCCGTTTCATGCTGCTGCATCACCTCCTTTGTCGGCCTTTGCTCAGTTCGAGGGCCAACCTTGACCCCACCCCAACCGTCAAAAGGGCTGTCTAGCAGAGACGATGCGAGCTCAGGTGGTGAAACCTGCGAGGGAGAAGCCGTGGAAGACACAGCCGGTGCGGGTTGAGCCCCCCTGGAAGCCCGGGCTGTGCTACGGCGTGGCGCGGTGGAAAATACAGACTTGTCTGAGGAAGATTGAATCTTCTGCGGGCGCAGGTGGTGCTTCTTCAAGAAGCTGTAGATGACCGCTCTCAATACGCCTATGATTCTCTCAAGATCTCCCTGCGAGTGGCGTGAAACGTCATCCATGTCGAAAACATCCTCGACCCCTTTCAGGGTGATGCGAAGATAGAACATGGGCCATCGATCCGCCCCCTTGCTCTTCTTCTGAGGATTTGAGCCCATCTCGTCGCTGGACAAGCCTTCTTGGTGCTCAGCAACTCCGAAACTTGAAGCTTTAAACATCTTGTTTACTTCTTCATACAGAACGTTACTTCCGTACTCGTTTGAGACTGGCAGGATCCCCACGCTCATAAACTGAGATCGGCGCGTGGCAACAGGCTGTAGCGAGATGCACCCCTTGATCGTGACGTGGCCGGCGGTCGCTGATACCGGCACCCACGAATCCACGTCACCAGAGTCTGCCAGCGATGCTTGCGTGAAGAGCCGCAGCGCCCTCGAGACCATGTTTGCATTGTCCGGCGGCCTCAGGCGCAGCTCGCGCTGTCCCTTGGCTTCACGCAAGGACACAGTGACCCCAGAGGGCCACGATACGAGCAGGCCGACAACATCGTGAACGAGGCGCCCCCATTCCTTGTCTAGCCCAGGCCGGTCCGAAAAGAGCGTCGCACGGTGCTTGACGCGTACGGGAAGCGAACCGAACAGGTCGTTAACAGTGATTCGTGTTCCGTGGTCAAATACCTGGAACCGTTCTCCGGCCAAGGACGGCGTCTGCCTCTTCAGCAGCTTGCCGTGGTGAATCGAGATGGAGTTGTGCGAGTTGTGACGGTAATGATGGGACGTGACTGTAAGGAGAGACAGAGAAGCCAGTGAAGCTAGAAACGTCCCCTGCCTGCCATAGAGTCCCTGCTGGGGTGGGAATTTGGATGTATCTTGAGACGAGGAGTAATCAGTCAGTACGTGCATCATGGTCACGCAGGCACAGAAACGGCATCATACAGTAGGATTTCCCAAGCCCTCCGTCTTCTGAGAAATCGCCAGGCACGATTCCAAGCCCGTTATCTTCTACGATACAGTTTCCTCGGCCATACTCGACAACGACGTTGACTTTGGTTGCGCCAGCATCAAGCGAGTTCTTGAGGAGGCCACAGACGACGCCGTTCAGCGAAGTGATGGTCGACGAGGACCTAATTTTCCCAACGACATCCTCTGGCAGCGGCCTAATAGACATGGCACATGATGCTTCATGACACGTAGTCGAGACGAAGCCGAAACAGACGGAGCAGCAGAAAATTCTGGAACAAGGCCCGGCGGTGACGAGCTGGAGCGAATCGCTTCGAGTATCGTGACGCGAACCAGGGTCAAGTAAGATGAGGCGCCACCATTCCGGGCATCGATCGCCAGGCCGAGTCAGGATCGCCCAAGAAGTGCCGAGAAAGAGCGGTTGAAACGCGGGGACGCGAATGTCAAAAGTTTCGTAAGATCTCACCGAAGTTCGACGGAGAAGCCGCTGGGGAAACTTGGGATGGCGGCCGGCTGCAGCAGCGAAGCTCGGCCAGCAGTTAAACGAGATGGAGCCTCGACCCTCGTTTGACCCTCCCAAGGCCCGAAATTGGCAGCCGCATTTCGTCATCGTCAGCTGCTCGGGCGTCTCCTTCATGTGATCCATGGATCCTGGGGCGTCACGTGACGGGCCCTTGGATGCCGAAATGATGCTCCAACCGTGATCCGACGCTATTGCCTCTTAGCGCTGCACCATCAGGATGCCCATTCTGGGTACCGTATCGAATTCTGTCGCGATCCCGTCTTGTGCCTCTTGACTCCCGCATGCCGTCCTGCTCGTCGCATTCGTCTTCCCTTGTGCAGCCTCGCTCCTGAGGCCCCCAATCAGCTGGGCCAACCCCCCTCCCCCCCCGTGTGCCGTAGCCTCGTCGAATCTCGTCTCGCCCGTGCAATTCCCATCTCTCGTCTCCATCTGCATCTGCATCCGCATCCGCATCCGCATCTCCATCTCCATCTCCATCTCCATCTCTGCCTGACGCCGTTGCCGTTCCCTTGTCTGTTTACTCTCGCGCCGACAAGACACTCGCCGTCCCCTGGAGCCGCACCCGCGGCATTCCGCCTCCCTCGCCCTTGATGGCGACCACCGACTTGATTTCAGCGCCTCACGGTACCGTCTCCTTGCTCCTCGCCTCCTTCTTCTCGCCGGAACATGCCCCGTCGTCACATGATGCGTTTCAGCCCAAGCAGCGTCCCTCACGGCTCGACGCAGCATTCAGAGCTGACAGCTGCGTAGATGGCCCAGTACAGCATCGGCGCAGACCATTCTCGACGTGGGTCAAGAAGCTCACCAACTTCAAGTCGTCCTCCGACGGCGAGCGGCAGAAGCGACACATACGGATAAGACGCGGTCCCAAGCTCAACAACCCGTATCCGCAGTCCGGGCACGTCAGCCATAACCACCCCAACGGTCAGCAGAGCTCCTATTCATTCGCTACCGGCCGTACCGACTGCAGTCTCTCGACGATAGATCCGCCCACCCGCTTCTCGGCAGATGGCTATGCACCACAGACCTCCGGCGGGAGGAGGAGCTTGACCACAACCATCTCAACTGACACCGAAACCGAAACCGACCCCCCTCGATCCGTCATCGCACCGAGTCGCGCACCCAGCTCTGTGACGAGAACAAGCAGGACGATTGGCGAAGGTCACGATTCCAGGCGAGGCGGCGACAGCACATTCTCGAGCCCTTCACCATCGGTCAGGTCGCTCGCTACGACGCTCACCACGATTCAATCTCATGCTCCCCACGGGCAGGCCCCGGTGGCGCCTACTCACAGCATCACCCAGTCGATACAGTTCAGCCAGCCATTCCCGACGGCTTCGCCAGCATCGGCTATACCGGCGCATCTCATGCCGTCAAACCATCTGACGACGTACGCTTCGGCCACAGCCAACAACCTCCTCACGGACAATGCCTCCATCCTGACTCTGGCGTCGTCGAGTAAGCGAGGACGTCGTCGGTCGATGGATACCGATGCGTCTGTCCGCGCCCTCGCGCCATCGTCCCTCTGGGGCGGCAGCCGCGAGAGTCTACCCCTGAGTGTCCTCAGCGCCAACATCGACCCGTCCAGCATCGGGCCTACGTCCAGTCTTCACAACGCCTCCAGGATCGGCGCAGAACGGAACAGCATATACTCGGCAACCGGAGTAGCACCGGCCATTCCCAGCGAGCGCAACAGCCTCTATGCTAAGCAGGGAGACGGTGCAAGCGTTAGGAGTGGCCGCCTGGGGCATGGACGTCCCGATTCTATAAGCGGCAGCGTTGCACTCGCCAGCCCCCGAGAGGTACTTGATGAGCAAAGTCTTGTCTAAAGCAGAGAAGAGAGCCAGCTAACAACCGCTTCCAAGGAGGACTAAACCTGCAACATCCGCAACGAGCGGCCTTTTTTTCGTTACTTTTTTTCAGTGACAGGCGTTTTGGGAGAAAGGACTGATTGTCCTTGTTTGATTAGAGCGGGCTCATATATGTGGCTGGATTAGGGACGGTTTCTCTTCACTTTCCTTGGTCTCCTTTTCCTTTTCCCCTTACCTTTGCTACATCTTCTTTCCTTGTGTTCTTTCTTTTTTGGCTCTGCTTTCTCTTTCTATTTCGAACTGGAGGGGTAGAGACTTGAAAGATGCGACAAACGTGATACCCTTTAACCTATGACAAATTGCAAGTATTATTTCTTCCTTCGAGTCAAGGCCTGATGTGTGATGATACTAGAGACCAAGGTATGCAGCACATGTGATGAGGCAGCCAGTAAGCAGACAGCATCCAGACCTGATGTGGATGAAGAAGATGAATTCCAAAATCAACAGTAGCAAAGATGGATGTCTACGTGGATCTTAAGTTAAGACTTACTCGAATTTCCGCAATGGCACCAGGTATTTGTATTGATCCGGTGATAGCAACCAGACCTGGAGTTGGGCAATGGTCGAGTTGCCTTATCGGGCGCCCAAGTGTTAGCGATGTTAGCGGGATGAGCCACTGTGGCGCCCGCTATCAATCGGCCTCTAGCGGTCACTTGAGATGGATGGGACCTGAAGCTCTCCGACAGCTCCAGCCTCAGTCCCACCATCGTCATCGTGCGCTGAGCAGCGCTTCAGCGACTCTCCAAACCAGGCGACAACATGGCCATCTCGGTAAGTGATCCTTTGATTTCCTGCCTCTCAAAGCTCTCTCTCTCTTCCCAACATGTACATGCTCATCGCAGCTAATCCAACCCGCAGTGGAAGTCGTTTGACTTCTTCGACGTCTCGCAGGTGGCGCTGCCCGACGACGACACCCGCCAGCTCTTCGAGAGCAACGACGTCTCCAGCGTCTGCGCGGGCTCCGACAGCCTGTTCCTCGGCTCCAGCGATGGCTACGTCAGCATTGTGGGCAAGGGATGGAAGGTCATCAGGCGGTTCCAGGCGCATGAGGCGCGCATCACGCACATGCGGCAGGTCGAGGGGACGAGCCTGCTGGTGACGATTGCGGTGAGGCGTCTCCCACGACGACTGGAGCCTTGATGCCGCTCTTTCGGGGGGATATGTGCTGACAATGAGGCTTGATTAGGAGGACATGAGCAGCGAGCCGACTCTCAAGGCTTGGGCGTTGGATAAGCTGGTTAAGAAGACGAATATGCCGACCTGCCTTAGTACCCTGACAATCAACAACGGGAGGCGGCAGTTTCCAGTGAGTTGGCTCTCCTTATCATGGGCTGAGAGATGGTATGTGTTGACGTTTGCGCCAATGGAAAGATATCGGCCTTTGCTGCGCTCGACGACCTCACCCAGATCGCCGTGGGTTTTGCCAACGGTGCGGTAACTGTCATTCGAGGAGACCTCGTACACGATCTAGGAACGAAGCAACGTATCGTCTACGAGTCGGAGGAACCCGTGACGGGCGTCCAATTGACAACCCAGGATACCTCGACAACCCTCTTCATCTCGACAACCTCGAGGATACTGCAGCTTGCATTGTCCAAGCGAGGGCAGGGCTCACCACCGAAGACGATCGAGGATTCTGGCTGCGCCGCTGGGTGCATGACGATTGATCCCAAGACGGAGGACGTTGTCGTCGCCAGAGACGATGCCATATACACATATAGGCTGGATGGACGCGGACCCCCCCGAGCATATGAGTCTCCCAAACGGCTCGTAGCTATGCACGGCGACTATATTGCGGTCGCGGGTCCGTCGTCTGTTAGCAGCAGCCGGGACCCCGAAGCTTTGCGGAGGAGGTTTGGCTCGGCGACGGCGGATGGTCTGTTTAACGCATGGACCTTTGTTCTCCTGGAGCCGGATCTCCGGGTGATTGGCCACACGGAGACGCTCATCTCCCCGGTCCGATTCATCGTTGAAGCATGGGGGGATCTGTTCACAATCACAGAAGAGGGAAAGGTGCGGCAGCCGAGTCTGGGTCGTAACTGTGTCTGGGCGCTGACAGTATCCACAGGTTTACCGATACCATGAGAAACCGCTTCAGCAACGTCTGGAGATGCTTTACCAGCGCAACATGTTCCCCCTTGCCATTGAGCTGGCTCAGAACTCTGGGATGGACGCTGAACAGCAGAGTCTCATCTATCGTCGGTTCGGAGATCACCTATACCAAAAGTCCGACTACGATGGAGCAATGAACCAGTACATCAAAGCAATCGATGCCACTGAGCCCTCTCAGGTCATCAGAAAGGTGAGGAGCACTCAACCTGCCCATTTCACGCCAATGTATCAATCACTGACGAAGAGTTGCAGTTTCTGGATACACAAAGAATACACAACCTGATCTTATACTTGGAAAAACTGCATCACCGTGGCAAGGCGACATCTGACCACACCACACTCTTGCTCAACTGCTATGCCAAACTTAAAGATATCAAGAAGCTGGAAGAGTTCATCATGGCTCCAGGGGACCTGAAGTTTGATCTAGATACGGCCATTACCATGTGCCGGCAAGGAGGCTATTACCAGCAAGCGGCATATCTCGCCAAAAAGCATGGCGAGACCGAGCTTGTCGTTGATATCTTGATCGAAGACTCAAAGAGCTATGATGAGGCGCTGGACTATATATGGCATCAGGATCCCGCAATTGTTTGTTCCGCTCCCTTGATCCCTCTCTAACATTGATGCTGACCTCTGCAGGCATATCCATGCATGCAAAAGTACGCCAGGGTCCTCATAGAGCATTGCCCCAAAGATGCCACAAAGCTCTTTGTGGACTACTACACCAGCAACTATCGGCCGCGGCGAACGGTGGTATTACCGATTGAGCCTTCTGCGGCGGCTACTAGCAATACAGGATTCACAGCCGGAGCAGCCAGCGCGGTGCAAAACCTGACCAACCTGCTCGTCCTGCCCTCATACATCAGCCCCACGACCGGAACGCCAGGGGGCGCGAAGCCAAACGAAACTGTCGTGGTGCCTGATGAAGACGACATCCCAGTACCCAAGTACACTCCCCCGCCGCCTCGAACAGCATTTTCCTCTTTCATCGACCATCCCGATGAATTCATCACATTCCTGGAGGCATGTCTGGAAGAAGAAAAGCTGAGAGCGGTTCACAGCACCGATCTGTACACTACCCTGTTTGAGATGTACCTGCACAAGGCGAACGAGAAAAAGGGCAGCTTGCACAAGGAAGAGTGGGAGGCCAAGGCAAAGAAACTCATTGAGGGAGAACATGTGCCAATGGAGAGCTCAAATGTGCTACTGCTGTCACATTTGTCCAATTTCCAGGACGGCACCGTTCTGGTCAAGGAGCAAGCCGGGCTGCTGTCTGACATATTCAGATCCTACACATCGGCAAAGGACACCCGCGGGGCCCTGAAGGCACTGCGAAAGTACGGACCTGAAGAACCGGGGCTGTATCCGGCCGCGTTGGCGTACCTCACGTCAGATCCTCGGGTGTTGGAAGAAGCTGGGCCGGATGAGCTGGCGGCCATACTGGCCAAGATTGACAAGGACGGGCTCATGGCGCCGCTGCAGGTCGTTCAAACGCTCGTTGGGCAAAACTCTGGCGGCGGCGTGGCCACGATGGGGATGATCAAGCCCTATCTGCGCGACACAATCACGCGGGAGCGCAAGGAGATTGCCCAGAACCGGCATCGGATAACCACTCTTCGCACCGATACGGAGAAGAGACGCAGCGACCTGGAGGATCTGGCCTCGAAACCCGCCGTGTTCCAGGCCACGCGGTGCTCTGATTGCGGACAGGGACTGGATCTCCCGGCGGTGCACTTTATGTGCAAGCACAGCTTCCATCAGCGATGCCTCCGCGGCGGCGGCGAGGATGCCGAGATTGAGTGTCCCAAGTGCGCCGGCGAGAACGAGGTGATTCGCAAGATGAGGGAGGGACAGAGAGAGCGAGCAGGACGGCACGACCTCTTCAAGGCGGACCTGGAGAACAGCTCTGACCGGTTTGCGACGATTGCCGAGTGGTTCTCGCGAGGGGTCATGGATGCGCAGGGCTCGGAGCAGGCTTTCTGAATTTTTTGACAGGACGGGGCGCCAGGCGACGAGGCGGTAGATTTACCTTTTGAACGCTTGCAGTGCTGCTTCTCTTTTTCATGTTTGGGATACATATCTAGACTCTTTTGATAGTGATTTGTGCTGCGACGATGAGAATATCAAGGTTTGATGTGTGATTTGCTCTCGTCTTGTTAGTCAGGAGCTGTCCGGTGGAAGAGCCGAGAATGCCCCGCGTCTCATGTTCACCTCGGGTGATGTTAAGAGAGTCACTCGATGCTGAGTTCCGCCTCCTTCATCTTCAGCCCCGTTTTTTTCACAGCATCATGGCGAATGCAGACTCAGACGCAACGTCATCATCAGCCATGCGTCCAAATCCCAAGCAGCTGATTGATTTCTTCGCCCGCTCGCTCACATCCTTCCAGTCCTCGCCCGATGTCTTCCGCATCCTCTGCACATTACCGCATATCGGCCGAGAACCGGGTTCACGAACGCCATCTTCTAGAGTGAAGCGCCTGGTGGTTCTTGATTCGAGCTTCAATCCGCCGACGAGGGCGCATGCGGAGATGGCCATGTCTGCGCTGAAGTGGGCTTCGTCTACGCCTCTCGAGGATACCGAGACGAGGGCCCTTTGGAATCAGGGGGGTTCGTCTATGCCTCCGGGAAGCGTGAGGTTGATGCTGTTGCTTTCTGTGAATAACGCGGATAAAGCGCCCAAGCCGGCGAGTTTCCCGGTTCGGTTGGGCATGATGGATGGATTTGGACATGAGCTTTTGAAGAACCTGGACGTTGAAGGTATCAGGCCTGAGATTGATCTTGCGGTTACGAAGATGCCGTATTTTCACGACAAGGCGAGGGTCATTGGGGAGAGCGGAGTGTATTCTTATCCTGCGGAAGAGGGGATACAGGAGCCGGAACAAGTGTTTCTAGCGGGCTTTGACACGGTGATTCGAATCTTCAACCCAAAATACTACGGAGAGGGGGGCATGAAGGCCGCGCTGGGTCCGTTTTTTGAAAGAGCGAGGCTGAGGGTTACGATGAGGACGGACGATGAGTGGGGAGGGGAGGATGAGCAGCGGGCGTATGTGAGGGGGCTTGGGGAGGGAAGGTTGGATGAGGTTGGGGGGGAT
>NW_027395680.1:0-188856 GCF_004382785.1 Trichoderma ghanense | reverse complement strand
AGTTCGAGGGTGAGGGAGATGGTGGGGAGGGGGGAGGGGAGAGGGGGGTTGGAGAGTATGGTTGATGGGGAGGTTTTGGGGTGGATTGAGGGGATGGGCTTGTATAGAGAGGGGGGGTGGATGGTGATGCTGGGGATGGTGTTTGAGGGTTTGATATTGGCTACCCTGAAGGGAAGCAGAATAATGTTGATTTACATGGATTGCCGTTGATAGAATGAATGCCTCCTTTGTGATTATCTCTGATTGATGTTCATTACTGAGAATAGCAAATTGGACTGAAAAGAAGCTCGCGAGGGAAAGACGGCCGGTTGATCGAGCACGGGCAGAAGAGTCGTCTATCCATGTTGAAGCTGTTACAATCGCGAGGCTGCTACAGAAGCTCCAGCTTAGCAACCACAGCAGCACCAGAATAGAGACTGGCTTGATGTGCAAGGAAGAGCTACCAGGATGCTACATCGTCCAACCAATCAAGAGTCCAGCGAGCCACTCCAAGCAGTCATGATTCATGCGAAGCAGGAAATCTCTTCACTGCTGTCCATTCACATCCTCAGCCTGATCAAATTCGGCATCCCCCCCGAAATCACAAGCGCAAAACGCCTGGACCAAAGCGGATCCGTCGCGTTCGAATATTTTTTTTTTCTGCCACCCAGAACTTTTAGGCGGTCAACCCGCCCCACCAGAGCATGTATATAAACTCGCCTCGTCCGCCGTCCTTTTACTTTTTTTTTTTTCTTCTTTTCTTCTTTACGTCGACAATACTTCAGTATGTGCACCCCCAACTGCTGGCCTTGTGCCTCTCGCAGCACACGAAAATCGCCATTCAAGAGCCACGATCCGCTAACAGCTTCAAACAGGAGAATCATTTCTATAGTATTCGTCTCTCGCTTTGGTTCCCAAAAGAGCCATCGAATCCACCCTGGTTGATGATTGCATATCCTCGATGCCCAAGAGTGAATACTTTTTCTGGTCCTCTCGCTCTGTCCGCAAGGATGGCGGTAGTTGCCTCGTTGCAGCTACTGTATAGAGAGTTGTTTCTCTTGATGATCTCGACCCTGCTGGTTCTTTTGTCTTCGGGCAGACTGGTAGGGTGGGTGTCGATGGACGTCTGACAGGCGTGTCCTTTTTTCTATCTTTTCGTTGCCTTTTGGGGCTTGCCCTGAATGTGAAGAAGAGATTCTGCTTCCAAGATGTCTCGTTATGGTGGCTCCCATGGTGGTCTTTTATTTTCACGGCTCTTGGGTGGTCACCTCCACGTTTAGTGCCGTCCGCTGAAGAATTTCAATGGCTGGGATGAAGGAATGCATTCCGGAGGGCCAAAGAATGTGGTTATTGAAGCTTCTTTTGCATCACAAAGCAATTACGGTAGAGTTCCTTGAACAAGCACAGCAGAAGCACAAACAGCAAGTGGCGCCAGGCAATTGTCAACAGGCACCTTCCCTTGAAAAATCCAAAGTTTGAGCGTCTTCATCTTAGTCATCGGTCGTATTCGTGATGCAGATTCCTTATATGCAGACCGTCTAGCATTTCATCCAACCCAACTTTTCCGCAACGTAACTCACGCAGCCCAGCAACGCCGTCGCACCCGTAAAGACAATCAAAACCCCATATCCGCTGCCATATCCTCCAATTGCCTGGCCCTGCCATGGCATTCCCTTCACCAGGGCCTCGCTCAGCGGGCCCGAAGCGATGTTCCCAACGCCTCTGCCGACGGAAAGGAACCCAATCACCATGAGAGGATCATACCTGCTGGTGCCGACGCTGTCAGACCGGTCCTCAACGTCGGACTCCATGGCTGTCGCAACCTTGATGACGTGTCTCATGATGCCCGCCCACGACGTCGTGAACGACCCGGCAAAGACGCCGTAGACGAGGCTGAAGACGTACAGGATCCCGATGTTCGATCCCAGCCCCCACAGCAGCAGGACGCCAAAGACTGCTCCCACGGTGGATATCAGGATGCACGTCGTGACATGCAGTCTGTCGATCAGGGTTCCCATCGTGATGGGTCCCACGACCGATCCCGAGTTGAGCACCAGCAGGGTCGCTGCCGAGGCAAACGGGCCGGCCCCGAGCACGTCCCGCGCGTACGTGGGCAGGAAGATGCCTGGCAGGAAGAAGCCCAGGCCCTCGATGACGTTGCCCAGCTGGTACAGAGCAAAGACGCGGTTCTTCATGAAGCTCCAGTCGAGCGGCTTGATGTGAGCCGTCATGACCGGCGGCAGACGGGGCTTGACAAAGTATACCAGCGGCATGGTCAAGGTGAACAGGGCAATCGCCCATATGCGCAGCGTGACTCGAAAGCCATATCGGTCGAGCAACGCCTCGAGCACCAGCGGGATGGTGAAGCCTCCGAGCCCGGTTCCGGACCACATGAGGCCAAAGGCCAGCCCCTTGCGGCGGTCAAACCACTGGTCCACATACATCAGGCATGGGTTGTAGGCGATGGAGCCGCCAATGCCGTACAGGGCGCCTTGCGTGAGGATGAGGTGTGTCGTCGTCTCCGAGAAGGACGAGAGGACCAGAGCGGCGCATATCATGAGCAGGCCGACAGTTGGATTCCAGCGCCCTGCCCTGGGAAAGATGCGTGCAAACGCGAAGACTAGGGGGGCATCGAGATACATGATGCCCTGAGGGAAAGTCAGCAGAAACCCCTGGGGGAACGGCCGTCGAGTACCTACCATGGCGCAAGTTCCTATGATGGCCGTCGTGGGTGAGCCGGCAAAGGGCTCGTGGCTGCGGTAGTACTTTTCGAAGATGCCGAATGCAAAGGGGAAGCCTGTTTACGCCATCAGCACCCTATGCTCTCTTGGATTACATGCTGCGGGCCGACTCGACTCACCCCATACCATGGCCTCCATCACGAAGCAGGCCGCCAGGAAAAGCCATGCGTCTTTACCGGTATCGACCGGCGGCAGCGAATAACCCGGATCCTGGTCCTCTTGCTGTGCTTCAACCTCATACTGCGCAACTTCGACTACCGGAGGGGAACGGTTTCCGCTCTGTTTGTTCTCGCTGCTATCCGCCGGAGAACTGACATTGGGGTCGCTAGGGGATGTGGTGGGCGTCGGTGATGACTGCGTCGACACTATTTGTGACGTTGAGGGCGTGTCGGCAGTTGTGGGCTTGGCCGTAGGCATTGAAGACCTGACTCGATGAATGGCGATTATGCGTCTGAATATCTTCCCACGGATGCTGAAGCGATTCTCGAACGGATCTGGGACGAGATTCTAATACAAGGAAACCCGAAGAAACCCGCGTCGCTGAACGAATCTAGATGCTGCCTACTGAGATATTCCAGGCCCAGATCGCTTCGAGCAGCCTTTGTACTTCGTATCAGCCAACGGATTTCCAGGTATGAAGCAAAAGGACTCTTCCTTTCCTCCAGTCCATTCCTATGGCGCCTTCTCGCTTGTTTATATATCCATCCTCCAATTGACTCCTCGGCGCCACTTACGATACGTCTCATCCCAGCCTGGTTCTAGGGCCTTCCCGACTTCTCCTCCTGGCGGTCATACCCAAAGGGGGAACCGCGGGAGGCTGAGAGGCAAAAGAGGAGAAAAAGCTTATTTGAGTTTCCTCTTAGTTTTGCCCGTCCGACATCCACCCCTTTTGTTTCCGGCAGTTTGCTCGTGGTCTTCACGATAGATATCCGACATGCAGGGTTTCCTTTACGAATCGGCTGCCTTTCTCTCAGCACTAGCGGATAGGTATGGAGCATCCGAGCCATGTGTCGACCCCGTCGTGCCGATATCACGGACGGGGATGCATCGAGTTTGACGCGTTTGTTACGGACCAGTACATACTTACAACCAGGGGCAAGAGCCGGAGGGCAAACGCAGCCGATCCTCTGGCTATGGATCTCCCCCCTCCCCCCTTTGCCCCACGAGCAAACGACCATAACCCAGACCGAGCGGCTGGAGAAAGATGGAAAGAAGGGGGAGAAGGAAAAAAAATGGAAGCGTCAGCTGAGCCTTTTGCTAGGGATGTCTTTTCACCTCGTACCCCTGCTTCTCTCGTCGTCGTCAATCTATAAGGGAGGCGGGCAAGGTGGTATTGCATCGCGATGCCGGACGCACGAATTATGGGGCTTTCAAGTTGCGGTAACAAAACCTCTGTTTCTCTTGTTCGTTTCTTCCGCTTTCGAGCATGACGTCCAATTGCCTCTCTTTGATGGCGGTTGTCCGTCATCTCGAACGCCCTCTTTCTCTAGTATTCTGACGTAAAACGTGCACAACAGCTCCGAAAAGACTAAATCGTAGCTTATATGCAAACGGGGCTTGTTGATTCCCCACACGAGTAAAATGCACAGTAGCTCAAAGAAACGAATTCTCAAAACTCAATCAAGCTTCCCAAGCTTCCCAAGCGTACATGTATACTAGCTAATAACGGCCAGTATCCGAGAAAACTCTCTCCTCCTTGTCATCCTCTCTCTCTCCACCACTTTCAACACTCATCAACCACACACACACATACCCCTTCGGACAAGACAAGCCGATATGCAAGATTTGCACAGCTCTGCCTATTCAGGCAAGCGTCGACAACATACATCATCACCCCCCCCTTGCACCCCTTGCGGATCCCGTTCCCGTGTCGGCAGTGAAGAGAGAGAGATCTAGAACATGTATCTATTTCGTCTTTTCCACCGGACCGATTTCTTCCTTCTTCCCTCCCCTATTTGTTGTTTTTTTATTCCCTGCTTAAGATAGGACTTGCAGCGGGCTATTTGCGCTTGTGACTTGAAAGACTGGATGGACTATGAAAGAGGTGGAAAGAAGGCTAGAGATGCATGTGATCACGCGGCTCACAGAGACTTATAAGGAGATGTTAGATGATTGGCAATAGCGCCATTCCTTTAATGCATTTCACATAAGGCGTCAGTTCATGGTAGTATTCTGTACGCGACAGAAACCTGAATAAAGGTGAGATAACAGTAAACATATGCTTTTGGTTCAAGAGACGCTTCGTCGACTTCATGGCAAACCACAATCTCGTCGACTCAACAAGCGATATGAAAACAGGATAATGAGATACACAGATTCAAGCCGCTGCCAGGCAGCTTGCTGTCATGCTAAACAATGCCATAATGAAAATCAAAGGAAAGAGCAAAAGAAACACAAGCAAAAGGAATACCGGCTCTGCACAACAATAAAAAGACCTCGGGCATGTTGGCCCCCCAGGAGTGGGAATGAACAAGAGACGAAAGATGCAGATGCCCATGCAGCAAGATGCGCAGCACACACCCCAAGCCAATAAGCCGGACGGCAGAGACCAACACCAAGACGAGACGTAAAAGGTGACCGACGCATGCAGCTTGTGCGGACCTTGCGGGCCTTTATCAAAAGAATAGCGGTAGTGGTAGTAGTAAAGTCAACAAGAAGCTACTGCCGCTGCTGCAGCCTCTCCACAGCTTCGGCAATAGGATGCTCAAATCACTTCAAATGCTCTCCCGTTCGTCGACCTGCCAATGGTCTTGAAGGTCTGGTACTTGCCATCGGACCCCATCACGTCGAACCGCTGCAGGCCCATGGCCGCCTCAGTGTAGCCGCTGAAATAATAGCCAATCACGACGACGAGATAGGTCAACATCAGAATGCTGCCCTTGAAGTAGTTGCTCTTGCCCTCGCCGTACACGTAGCTGAGCAGAAACACGCACAAAACGACCGTCACTAGGTCCCATTGCGGGAAGAGCAGCGAAAAGGTATACATGGCGGCATCGCCGCCGGCGGGGATGTTTGGGTACAAGGCGGAGAAGAACACGAGGCACGGGATCTGGAGCAGGCACACCTGGAGGGCGTATGCGGAGCCAATCTCCATCGACAGTGCAATGTTGCCGTTCATGGCAAAAGAGATGGCGTTCTAAAAACAAGGAGACAGACAAGAGTCCAATCGCGTCAGCAAATCGTGGCCACGGGGAGAGGGGCAGGCACGGGCTCAGGGGATTGGATGGGGGGCGATGCGCGGTGCTGCTTACCAAAAATTCAGTAGTATTGGGGACTAGGGCAAACAGCGTCAGCCCGAGAAACTTTTGGTCGATGGAGAAGCTCTCGAGCACGACGTCGACCGTGTCGACCAGGATCTCGGCGATGATGGCGTACAGGATGGTGGCTCCCAGCAAAATCACGGTGCTCTTGGTGCGGCTCCAGTTGGGGGCGTCGTGGCCGTGGCCGCCAGCCTGCGCAGTGGCCGCTCCCGCAGTTATTGCGTCTTCCTCGACGTCCGGAGCGTGGCTGGCTCGGCTGGCGCCGTGCGGCCGCGGCGTTGCTGGGCCGGCCATGGACTGCTTGTTCGCGTACCGGTCACGGGAGGCAATCGTCGCGGCCGTGGCAGCGATCTCGGCAACCTCGCGCACCAGGTTGTTGTCGACCTGGCTCAGGTTGGGCACCTTGATCGTCGAACGTGAAGGCGGCTGCTGCTGGTCTTCCTCGGCACCACCTCTGGGCGGCACCACATGAGGGGTGCCGCTCAATCCGTTGGCACCACCGGCATCCTGGGCATTCGTAGAGCTCGGGCGGGAGGTGTCCTGCAGGCCGACCTGCTTGAGGGACTGGCCAAGAATGCGCTTGTACAGGTGCGAGTCGCGAATATCAGCCCCGGCGCCCTCGGCCGTTGACGGCTGGTGCGGCGCTCGAAGCGTTGCTGATGCCTGCATGGCCTCCTCGTGTCGCTTCTCCTCCACCTCGGCGTTCCAGATGACGGCTGCGTGCGTGCGCAGAGTGAACCACAGGCCGATGAGGTATGAGCAGAAGAGCAGGATGGCGGCAGAGTAGCAGTACGGCCGCACGGCCTCGAGGTAGAAGCGGTCGTCAAGAGCAGGCGCCTGCGAAAAGTAGCACCGCCGGCAATCGCGCGCGGCACCGCCCCCGATGATGCCACCGTAGACATAGTCTTCGCAGTCCATGCAGTTCAGTTCGTGCGTACCGTAGATCTGGTAGAACAGCGTCGGCCCAAAGGCGCCGACCACGGCAAAGAGCAGCATCGTGGACGTCACGCCGGCTGACTTGGCGTTGAATCGCTGCGTCTTTCGTTTCAGGGCGCCGAAGCACATGGAGATGCCGGGCAAGAACAGTATGCCGGCGAATATGCTGCCCACGATACTTCCCTCGACGAGCTGGCCTTTGCCCTGGCTCAGTGCAACACAGTAGAGGAAGACCTCCACGACGGTGGCGAAGAAGGCGTTGATGGCGGCGCCCAGACCCATCGAGGACTGAGCCGAGATGGAGGCCACAGCCTGGCCGATGAAGTACGCCAGCGGGATGATGGAGAGCAAGCCAGCAACAAACAAGAAGGCAGGCGAAGTGAGGAGTATCTCCACGTGTAGAATCTGGTCCAGAATGAGCCAGTCGGCGATGACAAAGACGACGACCACCATGAGATTGATCAAGAAGATATTGGTGCCGTCAACGGTGTACTTCCAGTACTTTGAGCCAACTGCTCGATAGGTGCAGACCAGGATAGACGAGTCCGGGGCGTCGTCGACTCGCGCGTAGCTGATGTGAGATTCAAACGACAGGGCGAGGGGGTGTCGCCTGAGGTGGTCAAAGAGCAGCATGGTGACCTTGCCCATGGGGATCCAGAAGACGAGGAACCAGCAAATGCCAGATATGATGATCAAAGAAGGCGAAATGAGGCAGTAGAAGAAGACGAAGAAGATGATGCGGCCAATGTTCCACTCTCCACGGCCAAACAGCCTGCGCTTCAGCCGGGGATGTAAGTCGCCAGCCTCGCCGCGGCGGCCCCGTCCCAGCAGGCTCTCCGTCTCGCTGGGCTCCGAGTCGATGCTCCTCCGGGAGCGGCCGATGATGGAGCGGTGTCGATCGGGTCCAAAGAACAATCGGCCATACTCGAGGTCGCCGTTTTGCCACTGCTCGTACTCGGAGATGCTTCTGCCCTCGTCTTGATCCTCGTCCAGATAGGCCTCATCCTTCTCCAGCCGGATGAACTTGCCAAAGGGGTAGAACAAGTAGCCTGCCAAGCCCCAAAGGACTCTTCCGTATTCTCTCCCGCTGGGCGCGGCAGAGAACAAAAGGCAGATGATTGCGCCAAAGGCTGCGAAGCAGGCTATCCACCACCCAAAGAAGAGCGTCCAGAGCAGGTTGAAGAGGAGCAGCCAACTGCTAACCCTACCGCCGGGCGAAGAGTGGATGTCTGCCTGGGCAAACTTCTGGATGGATCGGTCCTTCTTGTACAGCGCAGGCTTCCACACTCGAATACCGAAGGGGTGTGTTTGGTTGATGGCCTGCTGTCTGTCCTTGAGCGTGAAGCTCTCGGCCTCGCTGATCTCGCCATCGGAATCGCAATCGACATGCTCGTCCAGCGGCAGCTCCTCCTCCGCCTCGCCGTGCTCCTCTTCGGCAGCGCTGGCTTCATCGTTCCGTTCGGCTTCCGCTTCGTCTTCGGCGCTACGGAAAGACTGGATGCGGGCGAGTCCTGATGGGGGTGGTAGGCGTCGGCGCGTCGACAAGCCTGCGCGCCGCTCGGCAGCGTCCGCCTCGACCTCGTGTGTGTCGTCGTCGACAGAGAAGACCTCTCTCTTGTGTGGAGTCGTGGCCGACGTGCGTCGCGAGAGGGCCGGCTTCCGCAGGCGAGAATAGGACTGGCTCCTTTCGGGACCTGCTGCAGACGTGGAGCGGCCGGCCTGGCTGCTCCGCCCTGGCTGGTGGTCGCTGAGCGTCTGGCTGCTTCTCATGTTGTGAATGGTGCCTGTGGACGGGCTACGTTAGCAAGCACATCGAAAGAAGCCGGCGTGGGTATGACAGTGTCGCGTTGTCCTACCATAGCCCTCGGGGCGCCGCCGTACGGTGTCCGTCGACGGGTTGCCCTCGTCCACGACAGACGAGTGCCTGGACAGAGGAGGATTCCGGGAATCTGTCGGTGACATCATGCCTGAGGAGACGCTGGCGCGTTGCGCGGGAGGCGCGTTGTCCTGCTCCGAGGGATCCATGACTATCGACGGCGATGTCAAGGCGGCGACGATGCCGCGACAAAGGTGACGATGATCCTCGCAGGCCTGCTGAACGAGGACTTGGCAGGTCTAATATTAAAAAAGGGCTGAGATAACGCCCGACTTTCAGAGGTTATCCCTGTCGCCCGGCGGCTTTGGATAGATTGGGCTAGTGAGCTCTAGCTGTGTGGAGGGGCTGTGAACACGGGATCAGGGAGTCTGTGTGTCGTGATGGCGGATCTGCAGAGGTGGCATCACAGACATGGAAAAAGAGGGAGGGAGAGGGAGGAGAAATAGAAGAAGAAAAAGAAGCTGTGGATGTTGACGGAAGTGATGGAAATGGCGGAGCTGGAGTGAGAAGAGGAGGAGGAGGAGGAGGAGGAGGAAGAGAAGGACGGGGAGAAGAAACGAAAGAAGAAGGAAGAACAAAGAGGAAGAGCTCCAGCTGTTTGCCTCCTGCCCGCCCAGCAAGCGAGCTCCAGGTGAGGTCAGCTAAGGTTTAGTGAGTACCCTGGGCTGGGCAAAAGACTCGGAACCTCACTCGCTCGGGTATCTCGAGAGTCAGTTACCTTGGCGAATGCAAACCAAACAGACGAGCAGTACTGAAGGTGAAGCTGGATTCGAATCGTCGATGAGGTGCAGGATAAGCGGCAGACAAGTAGCAGCGAATGATGAACAATAGCAGGCTATGCAAAGAATGCCAGTAGAAGAAGTCCAGCTGCCCTTTCGCGGAGCTTGCAGATGACACCCACTAGCACCGGCCAGCCCGCTTTTGTATGGCATGCAGCGCAATAAAGAGCTACAGATTATATGTATATCCCGTGGCCTCGTTTCTGCTGAAGAAGACGCAGGAGACACAGGAGGCTCCCGTCAGCAGAAGACGAAAGGATTTATGATAGATAACCAAAGAAACGGTCAACAGGCACAAGGCATCCACGGCCTCCTCACCGTCTGGGGGGGCCGCTCACTCGGCGTGACCTATTATCGCTTGGTCCTTGTGATCCGCCAGGCAGTGACCTGGATTTTGCAGCCAGGATGCAACGTCATTTTGCGTTATCACCTACACGAATTTTTGTGGTAGACAGGGTAGACAGGCAGAGCAGCTGGGGAGCAGAAGGAGAAGCGAAAGAGACGGAATAGAAGGAACACACAATCGTTTAATACAGTATCATACCGATGCGGTGCAATGCAGCCTGGAATGAAGAACTGCACGCAAGGAGGTATCGGAGTCTTGGACAGAGGTACCTAGGTACTTGATCTCCTCACCACGAGGCCGTGCAAGCACAAGTACCGGCACAGGCCCAGCCGATGGTGGCATTCAAGCTGCATGCTGCTGCTCCTCTGTTGCAGCAAGACGTCAGCCAAGCTAAAAAGCAGTCCCATCCCGTTTCTGGCGTCATTTTCGTTACCCGGCCTGGTTTTGCTGGAAGCACAAAGACGGGAGGTACAAGGTAGTAGGTACCTAGGTACCTACCTACCTACCTACTAGGTACGTATACTCGGAGCTTCACAGTGCTTCAAAGAAACGCGGAGCCCGGCACAACACATAATCCGCCACCACGCTCCGCGCTTACGAGCACCAGCTGTAGCCTTGCGCAGCTTCAAGTTGGCCCCAGTCGACATGCATCGCGGCACCTGTACACTAACTAAGCAGATTCGCCTCATCTCGCATTCTCGCATCTCGACGACACTCACCACTGAACCAACAACCTCCAGCTTGCCATCTCCATACCCTCTCTCCACAGCCCATTTTCTCCAACACGGAGCCCGCCCAAGATGGCGCTCGACGAGTACTACCGCAACAAGATCGAGGCGATGAAGCTCGAGATCCTCAAGGGTCAGGCTGCCCTCCGCCGTCTCGAAGCCCAGCGCAATGACTACAATTCCCGGGTCCGGTTACTGAGAGAAGAGCTGGGCCTGCTGCAGCAGCCCGGATCCTACGTCGGAGAGGTGGTCAAGGTGATGAGCACCAAGAAGGTTCTAGTCAAAGTACATCCCGAGGGCAAATACGGTAGGTCGTGAACGAATTACCCAGGAGTCCACTCTCGGCATACTCATCCGTTCTGTGCCAGTCGTCGATGTATCCGATAATGTCGAAATCTCAAAGCTCACCCCCGGAAAGAGAGTCACACTCCTGTCAGACAGCTACAAGCTCGAGAAGATGCTGCCGTCATCTGTCGACCCCCTGGTGTCGCTCATGATGGTAGAAAAGGTCCCCGACAGCACATACGACATGATTGGTGGACTGGACCAGCAGATCAAGGAGATCAAGGAGGTGATTGAGCTGGGTCTGAAGCATCCCGAGCTCTTTGAGTCTCTGGGCATCGCCCAACCCAAGGGTGTCCTGCTATATGGACCCCCCGGTACTGGAAAGACACTGCTGGCCAGAGCCGTGGCTCACCACACGGCTTGCAAGTTCATCAGAGTCTCTGGTTCGGAGTTGGTGCAAAAGTACATTGGTGAAGGTAGCCGCATGGTCCGAGAACTGTTCATCATGGCCCGAGAGCATGCCCCGTCAATCATCTTCATGGACGAGATCGACAGCATTGGCTCCTCTCGAGTGGAGGGCTCATCTGGTGGCGACTCGGAAGTGCAGCGGACCATGTTGGAGCTGCTGAACCAGCTCGACGGCTTCGAGCCTACAAAGAACATCAAGGTCATCATGGCCACGAACCGTCTCGACATCCTAGACCCCGCCTTACTGCGACCCGGGCGTATCGACCGCAAGATCGAGTTCCCCCCGCCGAGCATCGAAGCACGAGCCGACATTCTCCGAATCCACAGCCGCAAGATGAACCTGACCAGAGGCATCAATCTGACCAAGATTGCCGAGAAGATGAACGGCTGCTCCGGAGCCGAGCTCAAGGGTGTGTGCACAGAAGCAGGCATGTATGCCCTGCGTGAGAGGAGAGTACACGTCACACAGGAGGACTTTGAACTGGCAACCGCCAAGATCCTCAACAAGCACGACGATAAGGAGGTTTCTCTTGGCAAGCTGTGGAAGTAAATGAGCCCGCACATCGACAAACACAATTCAATCACACACATACACAAGGAAAAGGGAAGGGGTAAAGCATTTGTATCCTACAACCTCGGGCCCATCATAGGGTCACCACGGCAGCCACGGACTTGGAGTTGTAAGGGTAGTTGAACTATATGATTTATGCGGGTACCAATTCCTCGCTGCCTCCCCTCTTTTCGCATCAACGTGCAGATGAACGATGTAATGAGATTGTATGTACTTTATGAGAGTCCTTTCATGAGGTAAACATTCCCAATCATTGGCATCATGATCAGAAAGTTGCTACGAGTGTTGTTCAGGGGGAAACAAGCTGGCAGCATCCCCAATTCTACATGGCCTAGATCACGTCCCAGCGTTTAAATTGGTCTACTTTCGCTGACTTGGTTCTCCTTCAGGGGAAAAGACGCCATGCATGCCCTTGTACCCGGACGTCTCTGCGGGCTTCCAGCCGCTCTTCTGGAGGAGCTCCTTGTCCTCGAGCTGGTAGACCTTGACGTGCAGGGGCCGGCAGACCTTGATCATTTCCTTTTCGCTATCGCTGCCGAAGCCCCAGAGGGAGAGATCACCGCCAGGGCAGGTGCCTTTTTCCTATGTCAGTCATACTCGTGGTCTCTTGCACTCTCTACGAACTGCTTGTACAAGGTATATGGGGGTTATGGGAGCATTGGGAGAGAAAGGGGGGGTTGGGTCGGGTTGGGTTTGGTTGTCAAAGGACTCACTCAAGGCCATGAGGACATCCTGCTCGGCAAGAAACTCGATATAATCCCCCTTCTCCGCGGGACACGGACTCATGAAATACCTCCCCTTGTCA
The DNA here is from genome assembly GCF_004382785.1 of Trichoderma ghanense. Classification (NCBI taxonomy): domain Eukaryota; kingdom Fungi; phylum Ascomycota; class Sordariomycetes; order Hypocreales; family Hypocreaceae; genus Trichoderma; species Trichoderma ghanense. The sequence goes on along the minus strand of NW_027395680.1, from coordinate 176,082 downwards.
TCCAAGCCCGTGACCTGGAACAGATTGAGCACGTCATGCACGTCGTCCTCCCTCAGCCCCCACCTGGCCACGGCGCGGGTCAGGTTCGAATGGCAGTGGAAGTCGTACTGCCCGCCGGACAGCACGGTGTTGATGTACGGGTCGCAGCGGGTGCCCAGCAGGTCGTGCACGCGGCCGCCGTTTTCGTCGTGGCCGTACCAGGCGAGGCTGTCGGCGATGATGGTGACGAGGGGCCGCATGTAGGGCAGGTTGGACCAGAGGCGGTCGTGGGTTGAGACGTGGGCGGAGTGGAGCTGGCGGGTGCGGCTGGCCCAGAAGCGTTCGCGGGGGTTGTGGCGGTTCCAGATGTTGAGGTCGCCTTTTTTTTTTTTTTATGAGATCAGTTTGGCTGATGTTGTATTTTGAATTGGTGTATAGAGAGAGCATTAATGGGGGGGTACGTTGGTTTCTGGGGTGGGAGGATGGTTTGTTGAGATGGAGATGGGACATACCGACTTGAGGCCCCTCGGGGGTGCTGATGCTGATGATGGACCCTGCCGGAGCTTCCCATGCCCTGCCGGAGCGAATTGGCAGGATGAACTCTTGGACGAGAACGCGAGGGGCCTTTTGGATGGTTTCGTACAGGTCCTTGTCGACGCTCAGGGGGGAGCCGGCGGTGGGGAGGTAGGCCGGGACGGGCTTGGGGACGGGCTTGCGGGCCTTGAGGCGGTCCTCCGGGGAGAGGCTGGTTGCTGGCTGAGACATTTTGAACTTGTTCCTCCACTCGAGACTCTGGGACGATCTTGTTTGTTCCTGTGAGAGGATGTTCAGTGTGTGTGTGTGTTGTTTGAGGGTTTTGAATGGGGTATGAGATGGTGAGGAGGTGGACTGACTGAGCCTTGGACTTGGGAGGTTGGTTGATGCTCTGCTATGAGCGCGTCCAAGTGTCTACGGGGGTTGATTCCTAGGAGTATTGAACAGGGTCTCGGCGGTCCAACGGGTTATGCTACGAGGCAAATTATGAATACTGCGCCCTTTCCATTCATGAAACGGCTCTTATCTGTTTGGCGATGGCCTCGATATAAGCCCGCGGCATAAGATGACTAAGAGCGGACTGGAACTACAACTTGCGGGGAGAGAGGGCGCCTCCGCAAAAAGCTCGCGCCAAAACGGCTGATTCAATTCTATCTGAACTCTTAAGTACAATCTTGAATTACAGTTATCTAGTTCGAGTCTCAGCCAATTATCGTTTTCTCCACATTCGTTCAATGGCCTAGGAGAAAATAGCGGAATGTGGGTTTGAGGTTTTGCTGGGCGAAGGAAGACACGTGTGGTTGAGAGGGGCGCTCCTTAGGCGGGTTTTGACGGCTTAAAAGGAGGAAAGTCTGATTTCTTTCTCTCTTTTCGTGATGCGGGGGATTGGCAAACGGTGTTTGACGGCATGTATGAGTTTGCTTGATATTAAACGAGGATGAAGTGCGCAATAGGGTTCTTTTGAGTCCCGTACTTGTCAAGTTCGTTATGGAGGTGTTGGATTGTTAAGGATATCCAGACTAGAAGAAGTTGGGGATCGGTCCGATGATCGGTATCTGGAGACGTTCACGGCTTAGACAAGGCCTTGGCGTTGTTGATCCTTTTGATTTATATATCATGCTTGGCGGTACCCGCGGATATAGGTAGTATGAGCCAGACTGTTACTTTCGAAGCCATTGTGAGATGAAGGCCTTCACTGACGGCGATGGGAAGAATATACAGAGGACTTGTGTTGATGATAACCTCGGGTCATCATCGCCTGAGTTCAATCCCTCTGAAATCTGGGGGGTTTTCTCTTCTCAGTGTTTGCTCAAACAGTTGAGCCCAATTGCAATCGACGTTGAGAATGAGTTCAGCTTCTGAACGCTTCGAATACGTCAAGTTCATACAGCCGGCAAGAAGGAGGTACGCGAAGTTCATTAATACGGGCTCAAGGAGCCGTCAAGTCACTAGGTACTTATTGCTGCACAATCCCTGTCCGACTTTCATCCTTCACCAATCTCCCCTTGACTCGCATGAATGGCAGGGGAAGCGTCCGTGTCAAAGCTCAATGACGACAGATGAGAATTTGACTCTGGAGAGAAAAACGCAGCAAGCCAGCTGTTGTCCTCTTGCGAGCTCCAGTCTTCATGCAGCACGTAATATTGCATAGCCGGATACGTGGTTGCGTCTTGTTAGTCCAGCAAAGAAGTTTCTTGCGTCAAAAAGCTCCAAAGACCTGCTTGTGGTGGGAAACGTGTGTGCAGCCAAGTCGATGGAATTCCATGGGCAATCAAGCATTGGATAAAATCCACCTGCCGAAGGAGGCTTGAGATTCCCCCGTTGCTGGGGAGCTAGACGTGCCTAATTGCTATTTGCCGGCTCGTGCCCTGTCTCACCGTCTCTGTCTTGCAGATCGTCCTCGTAACCCGGAGACTTTTGACTGCTGTGCAAGTACGGAGGGCCACCGCGATGGTACAGAGGTGCAAGCATTGCATGCGAGGCATGTACAGTAGTCTCAAACGACCGCCCAGACATGTCGTGCATAAGCCTGCAAATCTGCGATACTTATGATAAAATCTCCTTCTTGTGGACCTGGATCTCGTAGAAAGAGAAGCCGAAACGAAAGTACCAATGCGCTTCTAGCGACTTGGTATGAATCGGTAGCTGGATCCCGTGTAATGGTGATGCTCTGTCGTAATACGGGCTGAATGGCGCCAGAAGCTGCTGCCCTTCTGGTCGTTGTAGCACCAGGGCGAGTCGAAATTTCTTCTTCCCATCTCTCGATAATAATCCGTTGATGAAGGTGGTCAAACTTGGCAAGAAGGACAATCTTAACCTGATGGTCTGATGCAGAAAACCACCATCTCATATCGTTTCGTAGGGCACCTAAGGGTTCAGAATCCCCTGCCTCAATGACCAGGGTTGGCCAGGCACCTTTATAATCACGTGCTGGCCTTGGGCCACCACATGAATCACCTTCACCACCGTCACCTCCAGGGTGACCTTGTGGTCGAAGGGTAGTACTGCCGATTGATCTCCAGATCTCATCCCATCTTGGCCCAAGCTGATGGTCAAATATCCGGTAGATCCCGAGATGGAGTGCTTCATGTACTTCATTAGGTATTGTGATAATTAGAAGCTTCCTGTCAGCATGGTAACGGCGTATGCGGAATGGGCGACGTTCTGGGCGGCTGATTTCCTCAAAATCGGTAGGAGAAACATCTAATAATTAGTATAGAATATCCTAGAGGTATAGCTAAATGGTTAAATACTTACTTTGGACAATCAGAAAATCCCCAGAAACCTGCTTAACTACCAGGTAGAGCTCTTTGATGTTTGTGAATTGGATGGTCGGCGGCGGTTCCTCCTCATACGAAGCCAGCGAAGTAGGGGGAGTAGAAACTGACAGGTCAGGCGATGCCATTGTGCCTAGATTTCTGTGCGAAAGAAGACTGTTGTTGAGGACTTTGTTTGGGGGCGCTGAAACTTGGAGGCTTTGCTAAACGCTTCCACTTTTGGAAGGTCTAAGCATCGACACAGGAACTATGGCTGGAGTATTCCAAGAGCATGTATCATATGTATTGTTTCCACTGGTGATACTCGCATGAAGTCGGTGGATGATTGAAGTTTCGCTGTTCGCCGCGGCCTTTCGCGTGTTTCTTCGACGGGTCGAATCAGGAAGGCGGACAGGAGCTGCTGACAGCCGTTATTCCCTTTTGAGGCAGCTACGTCATAGGCTTTCCCGCTCCGCGACCAAGCAGTTTTGGCAGAACGGAGCTGCAGTTGCCGCTGTATTCGTGGTAGCTGCCTCTGACTCTGGAAGAGGGAAGAAAGGAATTACGGAATTACGGAATTACGTAGAAAGTGTGTGTGGGTGGCCTTGCCAAGCTAAAGGTCACGTGCCGTGGCACTTGCAACATGTGTAAGGTTGCCCTTTTTTGGAGCGGCCCTTCTTTTGCAACCATTGATCTCAGCTGGCGCGCTCGCCTTGGCACCTCTCGAATATTGAAAGTACCGTCAAGTACCTCGAGCACGCCTGGTTCTCACGTATTCCACACACGTACTACCTCGTACATTGGACGTCGCACAAGTGTTCTGGACTCTTTTTCTATCGGCCTTTTGACACGGGTAGAGGTTGACGCAGGTGGAAGGAGGGACCAATGGATTCTGGTGAGCCGGGAGTGGGAGGGCAGTGGGATTGGTAAGAGACGAGAAACAAGCTTTCGCGGCAGGCACCCGCTGGTGGAGGGCAGCAAACAATCAGCAACAATGAATGGACGCCGTGTCTGGCTGGTTGAGGAGAGGGAGAAGAAGAAGGGTACCGACGAGTACATGCAGCTTCGCACAGTGCTTTATTACATGGTCCCAAACGGTAACGAGATATGAAAAGAAACCAAACGCAGGAGTAATACGAGGAGGATAATACATACCCCAAGCCACTGATAAAGCTCCTCTTCTGTAATCCAGCTCTGACATTGCTTCACAAGTAAGAAGCTTGCAGACCATTGGAGCAGAGAAGCACATCTCTGCAGAGAGAAAGACGACAGCAACAGCTCTCGCAGCGCACGGAGTACACGGCAATACCTGGACAGGGGTCAAGCATGGCGGAGCCGCTTTTTCTTCTGGGGCTCCCAAAGTCTGGACCCGGCCGACCAAGACGCAAAGGGGCGCGGTGACGTTGTGCGGCAGCGCCACCCGCGCTCTGGTTGGAGGGAGTGGAGGGCCGTTGAGGGGGAATAGAGGGACCACTGACGGGGGGGGCTTTTGGGGGGGGGCGCGGCATCGATAGGCCACAGGCGGCGCTGGCCAGTGATTGGACTCTGTAACGGAGTGACGAGGAGGGATTGGATGGCTTTGGGTGGAGTCGATGGCCCGTTTGGGTGCTGTTAGCGGGGACCCTTGACCCTTTGGCGCCGCAATGACGACGGTGTGGGGCGATGACGGGCCATGCGAGAAGACGGTGGCTGCAAGCGTGAAGCGTTCAGTCTTTTCGGATGCTGTCGTTGCTTTTCGTCGACGTTGCGTTTCTGGGTATTCTTCTTGTGGGAGTGGACGCGAAGATGCCTGCAGAAACATAGGTATTGGCAGTCAGGGGATGGATGGCTTTCACTGAGCTTCAATTCCATACTGACAGAGCAGAGATTGAAGCTCTGCCGGCAGAGTAACTGGTGAGACACCAGACACCTTGCATGCCGTGCCGAGATATTATCCCGGATTCAGGCCCCTCTCAACTGATGGCTTGATTGCCTGACTCTTTTGTCTCGTCTCGAGCTCCCAATACTTACTCGCATTGGCTCTTTGCAATGGCAACAAACCGTCTATTGATTGAATTACTAGTAGATACGAAGTAGCACGCAGCTTGTATGGATGTATGCGGCGTCAATGCTTCCCCTTCCCCCCTAGTGCCAAAGTCAAACAACATCGTCATCCATCTCACAAGGTCGGTCAGCCCCAAATTCCCACTCGAGTGACGCCAGAATGCGCCGACTTTGTGTTTCTCAGCTCACTTTGAATCGAAGTTGGATGGCCTTTACATGCGCTTTTGCGGCAGGCCCCTTGATAGAGCGGCATTGTCAGCCCCCCGGTGGTCACGCCTCGTTTTCTATTTGCTTGCTTGTTCTTGCAGCCTCCTTTCAGCCTCGGGCAGGGGAGCTGATTCCGCAACCAAAGACGCCCTGTGACGCCCTTGTGAATGAGGCCGTTGCGGGAGCCGAGCTGGGAGACGGAAGGGCGTACAATAGCAACGGCGGCTCAAGGCGCGGTGTCAAAACCAAACGGACCTGCAACAACACCAACGCCAACGGTGCTACTACGACGCATCTACCGTAATAATATTGCCTGACCTGAAATGATAATCTGCACATACAGTACGGTGGCCCGGGCGATACGGAGGAAAAGAACCGGCCGCGACACTCTTGGGCATGCAGATCCCTTCCCACCGGCCGCCAGGTGCAGGTCAGGCATGTGCGAAGTGAGGACTGCTAGGCAATATACCACGTCCCAGGACAAACCGGTTTGCCTGCAATTCTGAAGCAATAGACCCGACCCAGACCCTTTTGGCCTGCTCCATGCTTGTCATGCCAGCGCCGATCCCTTCCGCACGCGATCACCAGCGACCTCATCGTCCGTCCAGCCCCCGGACCACAGCCAGCGCCGGCCAGGTACCTCCAAGTACCTCCTCGTCCACTCCCGTCGTCTCTGCTGGTCGCTCTGCAGTGCTTCTCGTGGGCATCTGCCAGTAATTCGATATGAGCTGTTGGCCTCAACTCGGGCAGTTCTATGGTCGCCACGCCCCTGTCTTTCGTTGACGGCTGGCCCGTAAAACCCTTGAGCCTCTTTTTCTTCCTCACACGTTGCTTTGAATGGACCGATGAAGTGGTCGATTGATTCAACCGGGGATCGACGGCACAAAAATTGCCTGATTCTCTGCCCTGTGTATTACCGCCACAGGACCACCACTCCCGCCCTCAGCTTCCAACCGCCATCCATCTCCATGATCATGTGAATGGCTGTTCCAAGCTACAGGACAAATCAGTTGGATGCTATTGATAGATACCGAGAATACTGCGTAGAAAATCATGTAAAATCCCTTGAACCGTCTCGAGGCTGTTCTTCAGGCCCTTCTGTAATTCATCTCAAGCTCCTTACGCCAGCGCTACCTATTACCTGCTACAACTACAGGCGCACCATCTCTCGCCCCCCCGGCCCGGTACCTTGCAGTACTTTCGCATTTCTGCAAGACCCCTGTTCCCCCTCCCACATTCCCAGCTTCTCTCCTCCACAAGCTTGTCGTTGTTGCTTCGGACCATTTCTCTCTTTCTCCCCTTTCCACCGCTCCAACTCAGCTCCCACACGCCCCTTCTTCTTTTTTTCCCCTGCGCGCTAATCTTGACGAGAAGACAAAAGCAAAGAGAGGAAAAAAAAGAAGCCGGGGTGGGATCGTCTCCTCGTTAGGCCTATTTGGCAACAAGAGCATTTTGCAACACGAGAAGCACACCAAACTTTGTCCCTTTCAACGCCAACCCCCCNCCCTCCCAGAGGAAAAAAAAAGCCCCAACCGAACAGCCTCAACTGAACAGCTTCAGCCTCGGCCAAAACGAGTCCATCTACTAGCCGCTTGACGTCGTCAGTTTCACCTCTGGCCATCCGTCGTCGCCCCGTTCTTCGCCTGGGTCCGTTTTCTTTTCGCCGTCATCCAACTATCCCATACAGAGCACCGTCTGACGCCGTTTCTCCCCCATCGTCGGTCCTTTCCCCCCTACCCGCCCCTTTCCAACCCCATATCCAGCATATCCGGCAAATCCTGGCCTGCTGCGTCTGCATCTGCCAGCTTCAACCTCCGCCAGCTGCAGACAATCCACCCCCAGTAAGGCTGTTCAAGCTTCCAGAAACTCGTCATTCCCACCGCATTACCAGCACCTGTCCCCTTCCCCTGCACAGCCCAAGCCCGCCGTGAGCACAGTGTCATAGAGCAGCCAGCGCCACATCAGTTCTCGGTCCTCTTGCCACCTCGTTTTCGACTTTTAAAGAGCGGCCGGGGGTCTCGATTACTTCATACCTCTCTCTGCCTATCCACCCGATTCCACTGCGACGCTGTTTGCTGGGACGCGCCAGGAAAAAAAAACCAAGCAGAGCCTCCCCGAGCTTGCTTCTCGTCCCACCGGTTGCCAACACAACACCGCAGCAAGGACGCAGCAAGGACGCGGCAACCTGCACATCCGTACCGTACACACTCTTACGTCGCCTTCGAGCGTCACCATCGCTGCCGGCCTCCACCCAGCGGTTGTCAAAAGTCTCATGATACCCTCCTAGTTATGGGCCGTCCGACCTGCTGATGAACGCCAATCTCTCAACCAATGCTGTCGACTCCTCCTTTTGACCAGGCACCGGCCATGCACGACTCGCGAGCTGGCGACCGGACGCCTGTCCACTACACCATGAAGACGCACGCGAGGCCGTCGCCGGCTGCCGTCGCCTCTCACTCACACTCCCTCTCACAGTCCTCCCGCTCCGGCAAGACGGGCAAATCTACCACGCCCGCCTCCTCCCCTCGCGCCTCATTCTCAGGCGGCCAGAACCAGCCCCCCAAGCTCTCCCCGCTGCGGCCTGAAGTGCGGCCACCGAGTCCCAACTACTTTGGACTGGTGGTCGACTCTGCCCACGACCCTCGAGATTCCTCCGGCCTGGGCAACAACTGGAGTCCGACCTCGTCGTCGGTCAAGTCCTTCGCCGCTGCCCTCCCGAAGCATGTCGAGTCTAACCCCGAGTTTGAGGCCTTCAAGAGGCAGGTTGATATCAACAGGGGCAAGTCGTTCGCGCTGCCAACCTCTCATTACGTCCAACCCACGTCCAACCCAGCCATCGTGCGCCCACGGCCGCCTAGGTGGCATACCCATGCGAGCGATACGGGGTCTGAGAGTTCGTTCCCCCGTGCCCTGAATCTCCCCAGAGACCGGCCGTCAAGTCGAATGGACGTCGATCAGGATAGCCTCCACGACTCTGCCTATGTGTCATCTGACTCGAAGAGGAATTCTGAAGCCTCCCTGTTTCCCTTGCAGCTTCCCGCTATCGCAATCCCGAGGTTCGAGTCCCCCATGCCGATGGACCCCATGCAGAGCCGGACGAGCTTGACACGATCCGAAGACAGAGATCCGCGGCTCTCGGTCATGGAGCATCGCCCTGAACCCCCTTCGCCTAAGCTGTCGGAGATGACAAGGGCCGTCACTATGCCTACCAAGCTGGAGCCGGGACAGCCATCGTTGATTACTGCCGCATATCTCAAGGACCTGTTGGTGACTGAGGACGACGATAGCCTCCTGCTATTGGATATTCGGTCGTCGAGCAACTATGCTTCGTCTCGGATCAAGGGAGCGCTGAACCTCTGCATTCCCACGACGCTTCTGAAGCGGGCAACGTACAACACAGAAAAGCTGCAGCAAACTTTCCAAAACAGCTCGGCGTCAGACAAGTTTTCCACATGGCGGGACGTGGACAGGATCATCGTCTACGACTCTCGCTCGTCGGACAAGCGTGACACCGTTGCGGCGCAGAACATGATCAAGAAGTTCACAAACGAGGGCTATACCGGGGAGACGGCCATACTCAGAGGAGGCTTCCAAGGGTTTCTGACGTCGTATCCCGAACTGGTCGACCGCAGCTCGACCGCGTCCACGGACTCTGACGGCGGCGCCTTCCCCGGTGCCACGCGAGGCCTCGCGCCCGTCATTGGCGGCGTAATGCTGCCCACCTCCAAGAACCCATTCTTCTCCAATATCCGACAGAACATGGACCTGGCGGATGGCGTCGGCCAGCTGGACGTTGCCTGGCCTCACGGGCTGGAGCCGGGCGTGCTTCCCATGTGGCTTCGCGATGCGGCGGCGCAGCCCGACCACGGCAAGCGGGTGTCGGACCGCTTCCTGCGAATTGAGCTGGAGGAGAAAACTCGTATGCAGAACGCGTATGCCGCGTTCAACGAGGGCAACGTCGCTCAAAACCCGGCCATGAACGGCCGGGTGCAGCTTTCGGGAGTCGAGAAGGGCGGCAAGAACCGCTACAAGGACATCCTCCCCTTTGAGCACGCGCGCGTCAAGCTTCAAAACAGGCCTGAGGGCGCCTGCGACTACGTCAACGCCAGTCACATCACCGCGTCAGGGAGTAACAAGCGATATATTGCGAGCCAGGGCCCCTTGCCCGACACTTTTGAGGTCAGTATGAGAGTAGACAGCTGTACAAGCGCTGCCTTTGCCGTAGCTGCTTTGCTAACTCTACTTCACAGGACTTTTGGTCGGTCATCTGGGAGCAAGATGTGCGCGTCATTGTCATGTTGACGGCCGAATCTGAAGGAGGCCAATTGAAGTGCCACACGTACTGGAAGGATCGCGAATACGGCCCCATCAAGCTGAAGCAGCTTTCAGAGAAGAAGGCATCACTCGATCTCGACAAACATCGCACCGCCAACGCGCAAAGCAACAACAACAACGCGTCGTCAAACGAGGCCAGTCGCAAGCGAGCTAACACCACCACGACCCTCGAGACGGCTGCGGCCAACCCCCCAACCCCTCAATCGCAATTCGAGGCGTTTGTTACCATTCGCAAATTTGCGCTTACTCACTCCGCTCACCCTTTTGCTCCCATCCGGGAGATTACTCACCTTCACTTCTCCTCCTGGCCCGACTTTGGCACGCCGGCGCAGCCTTCTCACCTTCTTGCCTTGGTAGAGCTAGCCAACGTGATGCAGCGCGCGGCTCTCCCGGTCGAGACGGCCTCGGTTGTGGGCTCCAGCAAGATTCCTCAGGACATGACGCCCCTTTCTTGGTACGACGAGCCCGAAGCCGACAGCGCGAGCCGGCCGATGCTTGTCCACTGTTCCGCAGGATGCGGCCGGACGGGAGCGTTCTGCACCGTCGACAGCGTGATTGACATGCTGAAGCGTCAGCGGCTAGCCAAGATGCCCGGGGGCCAGCAGCCTTCTCGGGATGCAGGGGGGGACACACACATGGCGGACTCTGACGACGCTATTTCTCCCATGACGAACAGGGAGATGGGCTTCAAGTTCAACCTGGATCGGCAGCCAAGATTGGAGACTCCTGTAGCTCAAGGACAACAGTCCATCGACGTGACTTGGCTGCGGGATGAATCGGTCGATCTGATCCAGAAGACGGTGGAAGACTTTCGCGAGCAAAGAATCAGCATGGTTCAGAGCCTGCGGCAGTACGTGTTGTGCTACGAGACGGTGCTAGAATGGATTCACCGACTGCACGACAGAGGCCCGGGTAGCACCCCTGGCCGACGACATCGTAGCGAGAGCTACCAGGTCTCATGACGGAAGATTTGATTTCTTCTTTACTTTAACTAATCAGTTGCTAGAATGCATCCCGTATGTGGTTTGCAAGATGGCCTCACCAAAAGAACACGAGGAGGGTGGGGAGTTGGAGGCATTTTACAAGGAGCACAGCAAAAAAGACGAGCGGGCACAGCAGGGCTAACCGGCGTTGGGAGTTGGACTTAATATTGGTTTCGTGGTCTTTTGTAACGATGAGGAATGTCATCTGCGCGGAACAACAGGAAGCGTACATGTCGAACGTGGAACACGAATGATTACGGCATAAGTAAACGACTAAGAGACATACCTTACAGAGTATATGTGTATATATGTATATATATATATATATTTGCTTTGCTATGACCCAAGGTTTCCTATATATGTCGTGAGTGAATGTCTAGCTAGACTTTGCCCGCCTTTTACCCTGTGTTTGTATGAACGAGCAGGCAAAGTTAGGTCATACTGGTGTTACCTAGCCGTAGGTAACGGCTTGAACGGTGTATGCAAGGAGGAGTGGATGACTGCATGAGAGAGATGGCTGCCATGGATGGGGGGACGGGAGAAGCGAGCAAGAGACACGGCATGGGCGCGGGCGCGTGTACATTGTGAGACACGCAAGTATATACATATCTCGCTTGTCTTACACACGCGGGAGGATTCCCGTCGTGTTGCCCTGTACCGTTACGCTACGGAGCAGGATTGGCTGGGGAAAATCTGGGGTTGTGTGCTATGGGGTTGGGTTGGGACGGGATATTTGTCAGATAAAATAAGTACCTTGACCTTAGGGATGGTACCTCTTTGGTATGAGAAGGAATCGGATTCGATGTTGCTGGGGATGGTGATGATGGGGTTCTTCTGGTTTCGGATGATGCGGGATAGGGATGCTGAGCAGGGGATGGGAATGGGCTTCATGCTGTTGCTGATTCGGGAGGTTGTTTTTTTCGGTGATGTGTAGAGGATGACTGACATTTGAAAGATATTCTACGTGTTATCGTTGTTTGGGATATTTACTTCTTCTGATTCTAGGAGTTTCTTTGCTTTTGCCTCTCAAATGGAAATCCCTTGTCGTCGTAGACTGCCTTTGTGGTGTACTGCTGTTCGCGTACCTAAGGTACCTACCTAGATACTAAGGTAGGAGCAGACACAAAGCTATCGTCCGAAAAGAGAAAGGATGCTATAAATAGAACTGCCCTTCGGGAGACTTCTACTGTATGCACGACACCACCCAAATGACGATATAGGGGTCCAAACCATTGGACGGGTGATGGGTTTCATAGTTGGGGGGGCTGCTGAAATATGATATTCCTGTGTTGAGCCAGACAAATCAAGAAAACTTGGCTGGGGGATGGGATGTGATGGCGTGGAAGGGAATGGAAGGTGATTGCCAATCAAGCCGGTTGGGCGTCTCATATTAACACCCCCGCTGTTCTTTTCTTACTCTGTGTGCGTGTAGATGGGGTGATGGTGCTTGAGTAGGGGGTATTGCCTGGTAAGTGGTATTGTCTGGAAGAATCGGGCGGAGGAGGAGGAGGAGGGAAAATAGATGCTTGTGTACGTAAGGTATGTTAGGTAGTATCTATGTTGGACCGGATGTGGGAATAAGAGCTCCAGGTGGTTTAATGGGAGCAGGTTGATGCAGCTGCATGACCTCTTTGCGTGCGCGAATGACGTTTCGAGGTCCAAGTACCGGTACCTGTGTTTGTTGGTTCAGACGAGGAGATGCAGGGGGAGGTAAACTTGAAGGATGAGGCCGCTTTCGAATGCTGGCGTTGTTCTTGTTACGAGTCAACTACGCGCTGTACTGTAGCATCACACGAGCTTGATGGCTTACCGAGCTGATGTGCGGCATGATGCCCGTCACTGCAATCAGCCTGGCGTGTATGAGGGGCGTGAACCCTTGGAGGCTGGTTCGACAAATGGCCGGGACGAGCAAGCAGGCGTGACGATGGAGGTTAGAGCGTGAATAGAGCTCTGCAGTACCTCCTCGGTTAGGTGCCTTTAGGGCCTCTTTCGCATCTTCAGCGCTGTGCTTTGGCGCAAACAGGGGGGGCCACAGGCAGCCATCACCGCTGTTGGGACCCAAGTACAAGTACAGCTACCGGCAGCTGCAACACCGCCTTTCCGCTTCTGTGCAGGTCCGGATCAGTCATCCGTCATCGCTGCCTCACCAACCAGCCTGTCGATTTCCCTCCTTCGAAACAGACCGGGGGCCATTTCTTTCACCTTTGGTCTGTCGTTTCTGCCTTTCCCGTCTGATTGATACAACGTGCGCGCCCTCTCGGCTGTGACGCCTCGGCTTCTCTCTCTTTCCCTCACTCTCTTTTCTTTGCTTCTCTTCTCTTCTCTCAGTTTAATCAGCAGAGGCCGCCTTTTCATTTTGCTTCAACATACCCCATCCCTAGTCGGCAAGACGGGCTGCTAGTTTTTTGGGGGTTCGATCGACGTGCGAAATCAAGGTTCAAGGACGAGACACACCTTGATTTGACACCTACACACACACACTCTCTCTCTCTCTCTCTCACACACACACACCTACATACGCAAGGCAAGGCACCGCGCCGCCACATGCCACCAAGCCTCGACTGCAGTTCCCGACGGAATCAGACGCCACAGCTGCGCACTGCTTCTACGGATTTCTCCCTAGACCGACTACATTCTAGGCGCCCCCCAACAGCGCCATTGAGCTCGAGGTGCCGATAAGTTCCCTAGCTTACGCTACGTGCCTCGCTATCGAACCGCAACCGGCCACCAACCTACGACTGCAAATACCACCACAAACCACGATTTTGAACACAACTCACGATGAACGAAACCGGCAAGGCAGACGCCATGCGTCGCCATTCCGCCGACTTCACCGGACGCGTGGACAACTTTGAAGACTCAGACTGCGCATTCTCAGACGACAACCTGGGCATGGACATGGACATGGACTTTGACCTCGCCATGCCGTCCGTCGAGGAAGACGTCCACGACAGCGACAGACGCATCTTCACGCCCCCGCCGCGCATCGCCGCCCGCTTCTACCGCCCCTCGCAGGCTCGCCGCAGAGACTCGGCCGCCTCCTCCCGCCGCAACTCCTTTTCCTCCGCCCACTCCCGCTGCTCCTCCATCCAGCCCTCCAGCCGCCGCGATGGCGACCAGAGCAAATACGTCGCACAGCACGTCCGCCGCACAAACTTCCTAGAGGACCGCCGCGCCCGGCTGGCGGACAGGGCCGCCCACGCGGAAAAGGTGCGCTTGAGAGCTGCCCTGGCCAAGGCGGCGCCGCGCGGACAGACAACCTCGGAGGAGCGCGCACTGGCTGCGCAGCAGGCGCGGCAACGAAACTTGGCTGAGATCGTGGCCAGCTGCGCAGAGGAGGTGAAGAAGGCCAAGCAGATCGCCGAGTCGACCAAGGAGCGGCGCGAGCAGGAAATCGCCAAGATGAAGGCGCAGATGGAGGAGCGCATGGCCGAGGCGCAGAGGCGGCGGGAGGAGCTTCGAAACAAGACGGCAGTCAAGCGTACTAGAGGACTGAGCGTCGTTGCCAAGAAGTCTGCGGAGGCGCTGCCACAGACAAAGATGAGCGACGAAGAGGCTGCCACCAAGATTCAGACGTGGTGGCGCGGGTGTATGAGGAAGAAGATTCTGCACGAGTTCCACGCTCTCGGCCTGAGCGTGGACGGCATCAGGGATACTTCATTCGATACTGTTGTTGAGCTGCTTGCTCAGGAAAAGGTGCTCCTCGTCACCGCCCGGCTTCTCAGGATTTGCGGTCTCCAAGAGGGCGAACCGGGCTCTGTTGAGGAGATGGCTGCGGTTCGCACGTTCCTCAGCGCGTTCCTCATTCTCGGCCATCCTGACCAGGTCCTCAACAACATGGACGATGGAGCGGAGGACGGGGAGGTGGAAGCGCAGCTGAGTCGCCATCGACTGCCCGCCACCGAACTCAACAACCCTCAGCTGCAGGATCTGGTGGACAAGGCAAAGGACGTGTTGATATCCTTTGAGAATATCCTGGCCTGGCTGACTCCGGCGAACCGGTACACAATGCCCCCCTCGTTGCAGACGACGCTTCAGCAGGCCTACTCGGTCTTTTACAATGCCTTCATCGCGTGGAAGTCTAGGGACTCGAACGCCCTCATCGAGGTTATGCTGATGCAGATGGTGGAACTGGACGCCATATACCACACTGTCAAGGAGACATCAGACGACGCCGCCGCGGCGCTTTATCGCAAGAGCATCGAAGACAGCCAGACGATGCTGATTGTGCGGATCAAGAGGCTGGCGGGCGCGGAAAGGGGCAAGAAGCTGTTCATGCAAGCCATCCGAGAGGCCAGGCAGGCACGCAAGGCCAAGAAACAGGCTGGCGATACCAAGCCTCGCGTCGCCGACAGCGACAGCGTGTCGGGAGATGCCCGGACAACGGCCAACGACTTCGTCTCCTCCGACTCTCAGCTGCTCACGCCGCCATCGACGCCGGCCAGCAAGAGCCAGGCCAGGGCGACGACCGTTAAGCCCGGCCTGAACGGGCTGATTCCGGACAACCGCGTCGTCGTGCACGAGCTGGCCATCAACAAGGAGTACCAAATCCCGGCCGAGGAATACGTGGAGCAGCAGGCTGCCTTTTCTCGACCCCTCTATGTCCAGATGAGGGCGGCAATGGGAGATGCTTCAGATGAGGCGAATTTCAGGATATTCATGCTCAGGGCCAGCCACATCAAGGACAAGCTGCAGCGGCCGTTGAAGGAGGGCAACCCCATGTACAACCTGATCGGGGAGATATTAGACGTGGACATTGCGCAGAAGCAGTTTGAGATGGGAAGTTTTTCGTACGAAAAGTTCTTTTCGGCCATGGCATCGCTGCTGCCCAAGCTCTGCGCGCCGTTCCGCGACGAGCAGGTCAAGGACCTGGTCCAGAACAAGCTGGGCGACGGCAGCGTGATTGACCGTATCGAGGCCCTGGACCGGTTCGTCGACGTTATGCTTTGCGATTACATCAACTACCTGCTCAAGATTGCGGCGCCGCAGCTCATCGAATCAGCCGTTCCGTACGAGGCCAAGCGTTTTGCCGAGGAGCTGGGAGACGAACAGGACAATTTGCCTGTTGCCGAAGCGGCTTGGAGGTCGGCCAGGGACAAGGTTCTGGCGGAGGTGCAGAAGCGTGACGTTGAGGGCATCAACCACCCCAAGTCACGACCGACGGCGTCCAAGATCTATGCCCAGATGCTGGTGGACGTGTTTACGCAGCCCACGCCGGTTGGTCCCGAGCAGATTCCCGAGATGCTACGCCTCGACCAGGCCCGCATCAACCAGGTGTCGACCATGGTGCAGCGGATCATCACCGTGGGCGCCGTCTTGCTGCAGTGCAAGAACCTTCTAAAGCGCGATGTGCGGTCGGCATGGAAGACGGAGGCGGCCCGTGTCATGGCCGTGCTCGAGGCCAACCATCCCTCTATTGAAACAGCGGTCGACGGCACCATGGCCGCTCTGGAGGCGGGCCGCTCCATGCCCGCTCCTACCAAGACTCACCTGCGGGCCCTGGTGACCAAGGTGTTGACGGCGAGCCGCGAGATGGCCCAGCGAAGGACGGAGCCGCGCGATCCCGTCCTGCGCCTCCTCCTCACGCGTCTACGGGGCAACATCCTGGCTCGCCTGCAGTCAGGCTCGGCCAGCGAAAAGGTCAAGGCCGCGAACACGGCGGGCGAGAAGCTGGCCAGCCTTGGGCTGTCCGAGTTTGTGGAGAAGGTGCGGGAGATGTCTGACCTGCTGGACAAGGTGGGCGCGGTTGACCGAGCGGCGCATGCGCCGTGGTGGGACATGGTTGCTGCCAAGGCCCAGCAGGAAGATGGGGATGCTTAGGTGGGATCCGTGTCTGACGACTGAGCCGCGGCAGAAAGAGACGAGTCTAGTCTTTGGGCTCGTCTATTATCATCTGCATGAGCAGCCTCTCTGTTGGTGATGGCCCAAGACAGCGATATACTTTTGATACCGGTGGCTGTTGAGACCCTGCGTCTTGACTTGTTTCTCATTTCTTTTCTTTGTCGGTTCACTTCTCTCTACATCTTTCTTTTGGTGGATTTCAGACACGGGGACTCCTTACAGGAAGTCCATCCACAAATCGGCGTTTTACGGGGACTGCTACATATTTTTCATTTCCTATGTATTTCCTTCTTCAACCTCAGTGGTCTGTCGTCGTGATACCGATTCGATTGGAGGGAGTCATTTCTGGGTATGAGCTGGGGCTCAGCAGCGTTGTTTCTGATGGGGGTTGTTTTCTTTTTTATTCAGCGCAGCATACACATCTATCTATTCATGCGAGCTTTTTGGTTTTTCGAGGATTGTTCACGGGTTCTTCTTCGTCGGGGCTTCTTCTCTTCTAGTTACATGTAGTTTTATATACATGTGTTTTGTGTGGGAGGGGTTCCCCCGTGAGCGGTTTGTGAAGGAGATATCAGCTGGTTGGTTTCCTTTGTGTGGTTTGGGTGTGGGTAGCTGCTGTAGCTGACCTAGTGAGAATGACAATATGTGCTTTTTGAGAACTTGAAGATTGTGTTTTCGTGAAGAACTTTGTAGCTGACCTTTGGCGTCTGCAAGGGCTGTTGTATCAGTATTGCGGCAGCGTCTGCAAAGAATCACGACATGAAGCAGGTAGTATCAGCGGAAGCAAACTCAGATTGTCTATACTGGAAACCATACAATGATTGACATTCCGCCGTCCCGCTGAGGCCATGCACAGCTCACAAGGCACGGACTACAAAAGTGCTTGGTTCCTGGTGCTCTAGAGCTTCGCTCGATCCAATTAGCAGGACGGAAACTATTTCGTTTGCCTACCTATACCTATCCGGGTGGAGCGGGAGTTGGACCCAAGAAAGGCTGGAGTTCGGGACCCTGCTTTTTTTTTTCCTTCGTTTCATTCACATCCGATTGGAGGGGCGCGTGTTTGCGTTTTGCGGGCAATCCCACTTTCTCATGTGCGACTAATATTCAACCGCTTTTCTTTAGGATTGTACTTGACATTTTCACTTGGAAAACGTCTCCCTTTCTGGTGATTAGGATTGATTCGTGTAAGAGGTTCCTTGGCCATGTGTTGAGGACTTTTGGGTCTTACCCTTCTTTTGTTTGAAAGAGATTTGACGGGGTTTGATTGTGTGTTATGAGTGGGGTGATGGAGGGTTTTGTGGCGAGGCGGCTGGTGAGCGTCGGGGAGATGATGATGGGAAGAGGAGGAGGAATAGGAGGAAGGATAAGAGGAGGAAGACTGGGACTTGGATTGGGACTGCAGCCGTGGCGGTTCAATGGTAGCTGGTCGGTGTCAGCCTTGTCTCGGCCTCTGTCTGTCTCGTCTCGATCTCTCTCGGCTACGTCGTCAGCTTGGTCTTCTTCATCTCGGTCTTCATCCTCGGTATTCTGGTCTCCATCGTCTCGGTCTCGGTCACTTGGTCTGTTGTCTGGCACTCGGAGGTATGTCCGCGTTTCATTCGCCCTTCTCGCACACCCCATTCATCCCATGCCAAGCGGCGCCATTCATCCCATTCATGCCCATTCATCGACAAACGCCTCGTTGCGCCGCTTCCGGGCAGCTTGTGGTTCCATCGGCTCAAGGCTGCGGGTTAGCGTCACGGCGGGCTGCACACTGATGCCGCCTCCCTCTCTCGAGACCCCCTCAATCAATTCCTCGTCCCCTCTGTTTGCTCCCATTGAGAACATTTGGTGCTCTACTGCACCATCTCCGTCCTCTTTTGTCTGCTCACAGTCTCCCGGCACTTTTGCTCAAACCCCACCATTGAGGCTGGGCTGCCCCGCAGCGGCCAACGGCTCAAAGCGGCAAACAAGCACCAAAAAAGTTCCCAGACCGAAAAGCTTCAGCTGTCCAAGTTCTCATTACTTGACCAATACTGCTGCTGCTCTGTAACAAGCAACAGCAATTGGTCTTACCACCTTCTTCTCCGTTCGATTGGCCCTTGGCTTTCCTCTTCCGGCAGTCCCTCGCCTCGCATCTCGTTTGCTGCTGCTTAGAAGCATCATCTCAAGCTCCATCAAAAAGCTAACCCGCCCCTCCTTCTCCTTCTCCTCTCTCTCTGCTCTCCAGTCTTCTTCTCCCCTTGATATCCTCTCGATTCTGCTCTGCACACGCCAGAGCAAACAATCCGCACAAAATGGCCGACCGCGACGTCCTCCCCGACAACATCAAGCCCTCGCACTATGTCCTGTCGCTGCGGGATCTCGACTTTAAGGCCTGGACCTACAAGGGCACCGTGACGTAAGTACATACAGCTTCAAGCCTCCTATCTCGGCTCAGCTCAAGCATCTCACCCATCGCAGCATCCAGTCGGAAATCGTCAAGCCCACCAAGGAAGTCGTCGTCAACGCCCTCGAGCTCAAGCTGCTCAACGCCAAGGTCACCCTCGATCACACAAAGTCGGAGCAGACATGGGAGTCGTCCAACGTCTCGTACGACGCAAAGGCCCAGCGCGCCACCGTCGCCTTTGACACCGAGATCCCCGTCGCCAGCAAGGCGTCCGTCGTCATCGAGTTCGAGGGCATCATCAACAACGAAATGGCCGGCTTCTACCGCAGCAAGTACAAGCCCGCCGCCACCCCGGCCGCCTCGGTCCCCCGCGACGACGAGTGGCACTACATGCTCAGCACCCAGTTCGAGTCGTGCGACGCCCGCCGAGCCTTCCCCTGCTTCGACGAGCCCAACCTCAAGGCCACCTACGACCTCGAGATTGAGATCCCCGTCGACCAGGTCGCCCTGAGCAACATGCCCGTCAAGGACACCAAGCCCACCAAGGACGGCTGGCACCTCGTCTCCTTCGAGACCTCGCCCCTCATGAGCTCCTACCTCCTGGCCTGGGCCGTCGGCGACTTCGAGTACATTGAGCAGCTGACCGACCGCAAGTACAACGGCAAGCAGATCCCCGTCCGCGTCTACACCACCCGCGGCCTCAAGGAGCAGGGCCGCTGGGCCCTGGAGCACGCCCCCAAGATCATCGACTACTTCTCCGAGATCTTCGACATTGACTACCCCCTGCCCAAGTCCGACCTGCTCGCCGTCCACGAGTTCACCCACGGCGCCATGGAGAACTGGGGCCTCGTCACCTACCGCACCACCCAGGTGCTGTTTGACGAGAAGACGTCAGATGCCCGATTCAAGAACGCCGTCGCCTACGTCGTTGCCCACGAGCTGGCTCACCAGTGGTTCGGCAACCTGGTGACCATGGACTGGTGGGATGAGCTGTGGCTCAACGAGGGCTTCGCCACCTGGGTTGGATGGCACGCCGTCGACCACCTGCACCCTGACTGGCAGGTCTGGGCCCAGTTCGTCAACGAGGGCATGGAGAACGCTTTCCGCCTCGACGGCATCCGCGCCAGCCACCCCATCCACGTCCCCGTCCGCGACGCCCTGGACGTCAATCAGATCTTTGACCACATCAGCTACCTCAAGGGATGCTCTGCCATCCGCATGCTTGCCAACCACCTCGGCGTCGAGACCTTCCTCAAGGGCGTCTCCAACTACCTCAAGGCCCACGCCTATGGCAACGCCAAGACCAAGGCGCTTTGGGATGCCCTGGCCGAGGCTTCTGGCAAGGACATTAACCAGATCATGCACCCCTGGATTTCCAAGATTGGCCACCCGGTCCTGACCGTTTCCGAGGAGCCCGGCAAGCTTGCCATTAAGCAGTCCCGATTCCTGTCTACCGGCGACGTCAAGCCCGAGGACGACACCACCACCTGGTGGGTTCCCCTGGGCCTCGTTGGCAAGAAGGGCGAGCCTGGCGTTTCTGCCCTGTCCCTGACCAAGAAGGAGGATACCATCGACGACATCGACACCGAGTTCTACAAGCTCAACAGCGGGGCTACCGGCTTCTACCGTGTCGCTTACCCCCCAGCCCGCCTGGCCAAGCTGAGCAGCCAGCTCGACAAGCTCAGTACCGAGGACAAGATTGCCATTATCGGCTCGACGGCGGATCTCGCCTTTGCCGGCAACAGCTCCGCCTCTGCCCTGCTGACCTTCCTCCAGGGCTTCCAGAAGGAGGAGCACCCTCTTGTCTGGAGCCAGATCCTGGGCTGCATCGGCGATCTCAAGTCCGTCTTTGGAGAGGACAAGGAAATCAAGAAGGGCCTCAACAACTTCGCCGTCAAGCTGATTGACGAAAAGGTGAAGCAGGTTGGCTGGGAGTTCCCCGAGGGCGAGAACTATCTGGGAGGCATCCTCCGCAAGGACCTCATTGCCGCCGCTGTTGCTGCTGATCATCCCGAGTGAGTTTCCCCCCTTTTCGTGCTGTAGAAGACTCTTTACTAACGCAAATGAACAGGGTCAAGGCAGAGGCCATCAAGCGATTCAACGCTTGGGTCGAGAACCCCGAAGCCAACGCCATCCACCCGTCTCTCCGAGGCGCCGTCTGGCGCGCCGGTCTCGACGACAACGCCGCCAAGAACGTCGAGGTCCTCAAGAAGGAGTGGTTCTCCACCAAGGCCATTGACGGCAAGCTCATTGCCCTGGCTGCCCTGTCTACCGTCGACGACGCCGACATTGTCAAGGACAACCTCATCCCCTTCAACTTCAACTCCTCCCCCCCTGACAACGCCGTCCCGGCTGCCGACATGCACGTTCTCGGCGGCAACCTGGCCGCGCACCCCACCGGCCGCACTCTGCAGTGGGAGTTTATGAAGAGCAACTGGGACCTCGCCGTGGCCAAGCTCGGCAACCCCATTGTCGTCGACCGCTTCATCGGCCTCAGTCTCAAGACGTTCACCGACGATGCCGTGCTGGACGACATTGAGCAGTTCTTCAAGGACAAGGACACGCACAGCTTTGACCGGACGCTGGAGACGGCCAAGGACAGGATCAGGGGTAGGGCTGCGTACAAGAAGCGGGATTCCGAGGCGCTCAAGCAGTGGCTGTCGTCGAACGGATATATCTGAGTGGAACAATATTGGAAAGCATATGAGTGAATAGGGGGAGTTTTGGTATGGGAGATATTATCCATAGTGTATATATATATAACCAACTGTGAAGCAAACACACGGTTGGGCTGAAATGGAAACAAATGCTTTGCAAAAGACTCTTATCGGTACATTCTTGATACTGTCCCACTAAATTTGTGACTGCGAACGCGAGTTCTCAAAGAAGGGAAACGTACCTCTCGTCAAAGCAAGACGTTGTTGCTCGTTACCAATGAGCTTGAACCCAGATGAGCAGCAGTCAGCCTTACCCAAATAAACCGTTCATGTAATTTTACCCTACCCATCCTTTTCAGATCCATCAAGCAGTTCATATAGATGTTTAGATACAACTCTTTCTTCAACGAATAAGTCTAGAAAGACTCATCCCAAACTCCCCAATCCAAAAACGCCCCTTCACAAACACAAGCAATACCAAACCCATTCACACCCTCAACACAGCAGAGTAGTTAGCAATCCACTGAAAACTATCATCCCGAAAGTCATCCTTGAGCAAACTATTCTCATCCCCCGTCTCAAACCACATGAGCTGCTGCCCCTCGGTCCACTGCGGCCACCTGTCGAACCCCTTGACGCCGACATTCGGATCGAGGTTGTATATAAAGTTAAAAATGTACGTCCGCGAGCTCCTCATCGCATTGTTGGGCAACAACCCGTAAAACACCTGCAAAATGTCCGACGCGTGAAACGTCCCCAGGAAGGGCGTCCCGTAGTCGTACGAGGAGAGGTACGACCAGAGGGGCACGTTCGGGTTCTGGCGCGCCGCCTCGGTGAGGACCAGGCGCCGGGTGAGCGTGAAGGCCAAGTCGCCGAGGATGGCGGCCGTGCGCTTGAAGCCAGGGTACAGCTCGTTGAGGATGCTGGTGCGGAAGGGGCTGCCGCTGGAGAGGGATGGGTCGTACGTGTTGACGAGCTGTGTGAGCTGAGCGCGCGTCGCCTGGGAGAACATGTATTCCGAGAGCCAGGTGACGAGGGTCGAGGTGCTGGTCACGTTGTTTTGGAAGATGGAGAAGAGGGTGCCCTCGTCCTCTTGGTCGCCGGCGATCATGGGCACGGCGTGGTACTTTCCCTGCTGCAGGAGGACGTCGGGGCTGTCCGGGAGGACGACGCCGTCCGGTCGCGGAAGGTAGGACAGGCCCAGGGAGCTGTAGGAGAAGATGCCGGGGGCGTCGTTGACGGCGGCGAGGAACTTGCTGTAGGGAATCTGGCGGAGGCACGCCAGCGTGTCCGCGGAGCCGCTGCAGCCGGCTTTCTTGACGACGTTGTCGTATATGGCCTGGGCCTTGGGCGAGTCGACGCGCTCGGCGGGCACGGCGGTCCCCGAGTTCATTATGGCGCCCCGGAACAGGGGCTTGCCGTTGTACGTGGCGTTGCCGCCGTAGAGGACCATCTGGTCGTAGACGGACATGGCGCCCGCGGACTCGCCCCAGATGGTCACCTTGTCCGGGTCGCCGCCAAAGGCCGCGATGTTGTCCGCCACCCACTGCAGGCCCATGCGCTGGTCCAGGAGCCCCAGGTTCGCGCTGCCGTTCCTGAGGATCTCGGCGCCGCCGAGGAACCCGAAGCCGGCGACGCGGTAGTTGACGGCCACGTAGATGAAGGGCTGGCCCTGGGCTACGGCAGCGGACAGGAGGCTAGAAGCGTCGTAGGTGAGGGTGGCGCCGAGCTCGAAGCCGCCGCCGTAGATCCAAAAGGCGACCGGCAGCTTGTCGCCCGCCTTGGTTCCCTTGGGCCGCTGGACGGAGATGTTTAGGCAGTCTTCCTGGCCGGTGATGGTCTGCAGGAAGGGCAGCTGCAGGAAGCTGCCCAGAAGCTTGACAAGGAGGTTGGACGTGTCTGTGGAGAGGAACAGCTGAGGGCAGGCGGGAGCAAGCAAGGGGGTCGTGAAAGTGCCCAGGTTCTTGGATAGCTTTCGAGGAGGCGCAAGCCTCAGGTTGCCCACCGGAGGGTCCGCGAAGGGGATCCCGTTGAAGGTGTCGATGCCCGCTAGGGAAGTGCCGACGACGGTGCCAGAGGCCAGCTGGACGCTGACCGGGGATCGAGCCTCGATGTTCTCGACCTTTCCTGGCGTTGGGGCTGCCACGGCAAAGGACGAGAAGCCCAAGAGGGCCGGAAGAGTTTTGTACAGCTTCATGTTGAAGGCTCAACGATGCTGAAGAGACGAGAGAATAAGGCTCGACTGACAACTCTCCAGACAACCCAAGGAGCTCGGACCCTTTTATAGTCCAGCTGCGTAGCAGTAAGAGTTGCTCATCTGCACACCTCTGCGGGGGATCATGAGGGTAGGTAGTTCACAGCTTGACAGCCATCTGGCATACTTGAAAAGCCTTCACACAACTCTTAGCATCGGGCCTCCCTTCTACTCTTCGGATAGTCTGCGCACGAGCGCATAGACGATCCCCACTCCTCCAGCAGCCTTCAGTTGAGACTGACTTGGCAAATTGGGCCTGTGTTCCCCAGCTGAACCCGAAAGCATCACCTCATGTGCTGAAAAGAGACGGGGCCGCAGTCCATCGCAGTCCGAAACCGAAAGCGGTCGCCGACACACGAGAAGGGAGGGGAGTCGAATCCAACTATTGCCAAGCCTAGCCCGGGAGAAAAGGGAGGGCTACACTGCATGTCTGCCCTTCGAGACATCAACAACGGGAGCATATCTCCCCCGGGAAAACGGGCCTTCTTTTCGTCCATTGCCGCCTCTTTTTGTGCGGTCTCGTGCCTGTTTCTCAGGTGGAGCTGCTTGTTGAGCAAAGCAATGGGCATTGTGCTCTAAAGTCGAGACTTCGGCCTTGTTGCTGCTTCTGTGAGCTTTTGCTCTTCACCCCGCCTTTCGAGATCTTGTGAGCTGCCTAGAAGAGCGGAGATGGCTCTTGGATTGGTGTCCCATTTCCCCGTGGGGTGACAGGATAGAATGCGGGGTGGACGTCGTCGTTGTAACGTTGACAGGGGGGTTGGGAAGTCATCGGAGCCGTTGGTTCCCGAGCTGAGCTGTCAAATGTCGTGAGCTCTCCCAAAGCACATGCAAAATTTGAAGGATTAATGAGTTTGAGTGTAGTTGAAGACACCAAGAAGCAGCTTCAATAGGGTTGCGAGCCGAGGTCAATCTTTTCCGGGGGTGGCTCGACTAGTGGCTGTGGGAGGGAAGGCAGGGTCAGCTCAGGCACGACATGGAAGATGCGGGGAGAATTGACTTCACGATGGTACTTACTATTGGCTCTTGGATGTCCTGGCAAGAGAGAGACCGGGGTTTCCTCAACGTGATTGATGGCATCGCATTGGCAGGGCGGCTTGGGGAAGTGCAGATGCATTGCGGCAGACCACGGGCGCCTATGGCTGTGATGCGAGCTGCAGCCGCTTTGGTCTTGTGCTCCCATTGTGTCTTGTCTCCCATTGGATTCCAATGTTGAGATTGGTGTTGTGATTATTGATGAGAATGGTGATGAGTTGTTTCAAGGATAGAAAGCAGAAGCAAAAGAACAAGTCAGGGCCCGGTTACTCACCCTCAGGTCACATGCTCTCAAGTACTTCAGGTTGGACATTTCGTGCCTCACAGCAGAACACCCATATCAGCTCGTTTTTGATACTGAACACTCTCTCCAAGAACAGAAGTCAAAAGCAATCAAGACATATTCACATGGTAATACCATAAACAATCTCTTTCCGATACTGTAATCATGCCGTGCAACAAGGCAATCTCAGAAACTCCTGCATGCAGGAATCATCTGATGCCAAGTCCCAGCTCCACGAGAACCGCCGTCCTACAACCTTGGCGCATCTGCATATATCGTGTCACGATCAATCTAGTGAATGGAAGAGGGGTAATCAAAAGTGAGAAATTCGCTGTCGTTTCGCTGTCATTACGGAGTATACGGATACGAATGTCGATGGGGAAAGGAACGAGCCCATCTGCCCGTCAAGTCGAACCCTCCAAGCCACAACTGAGGCCTTGCAACATTACCAAGCCACCCTGACGAACAAAACCAAGGGGTACCGAAAAAGATCCCTGACGAGATACCGCCTGATCGACCCAAAGACCTAGCTCCAACCTGCGCCAGTCCGTCTTGATGTGAAGCCCCTCCCTTCTAAGCATTCCGTTGAATCGTGCATCTTCATAAACATCGTCCCTTCAACGCCCAGAGGCAACCTCCACGCATCGCCAATTGTGAGAGTTTCTTTTGCTTCCTTTCATAGTCCCTTTTTCTTTTTTTATCTCTTCTTTTTTTTTTTATACCACAACGCCAACACGGCTCTCCTCGCTCAAGCATCTTCGCTTGTCTGGCAAGTCGGACTCGTCTCCGTCTGACTCCTCCTCTGAGCTTTCGCCCGATGTGGATGGGGAGCTTTCACGCTTGCGCTTAGAAGTTACGACGGTAGCAACTGTAGCATCCGAGTCCTGTGATCTCGGCTCGGGCCTCGGGCCGTCAAACTCCCACGTCTCCATCTTGCTCGGGTCAAAAGGGCCCACAATGTCCTCTCCCAGAGCCTTCCCCAGTCGTTCCCGCAGTCCCAGGATGGGCCAGATGGGAACGCGAGTGAACTCGATCTTCATTCCCTCAACGTTGCCGTCTTCGCCCAACGGAGCGCAGGATGGGTCGTAGAACCGGTCGAGGAACTTGGCCGTCACGTACCCCGTATAGACCAGAAACTCGCAAGTCTCGTTGTCGTGAGTCAGGATTCTCAGCTTGACATCCTGGAAATTGGGGCGGGGAGGCTTGCCCTCGCGTGGCGACCAACGGCCCTCGCGCGGCGGCCAGAATCCCTCTCTTGGAATCTTGACTGGCGTTGTGTAGAAATGGCGCTGGGCCATGGCCAGGAAGATGCCGACGAAATGCGCATCTTCGTCAGAGTCTGTGGGGACAAGCTGTTTCGCGCGCAGCCGCTGCAGTTGCATCACAGGCATATTGGGCTTGGCATCGGGGCCGGTGCCTACGCGAAAGAGATGTTGCCGTATCATCGCCAGCTGCTGCCTTCCAATATAACACAGCATCGGTAGGTTTGCAGGGGAGTGAGCTGTGGTGGTGGATGCCAGGGAGCCATGAGACTCGCAAGGGCGGGCTATTATTGTCGCGGTAGAGCTTTGTGATGAAAGGGTGGGAGGATTTGGGGGGAAATTCCACAGCGCCTGGGCACGAACGGCGTCAAAGTAGACCCTATCGCCATAGTACATGTTCAGTTCCGGCGCCGTGTGCGACTTTGCAAACGCCGCTGGCCACAACGTCGAGAGGATGACCTTGACGGCTGTGGAAGTCGGCTTTGGTACCGGCGAAAGGGGCGTCAGTATCTCCGTCAGCGCCTCGCTCAGCCTGGTGATTGTGTCTGACGGCTGGATGTGGCCCTGCGACGGCGTGGGCCCCGGCAGGTTGCAAGGCTGCGGCGTGTCGCAAGGGGGCAGCTCACAGAAGCGCGCCCCGAGCAGGCTGGCGTGAAGATCGGTCCAGCAGATGGGGCGCATAAAGAGCGCGGTGCCGGCATGTTTGCGGAGGATGTCACGCAGGGAGCCCTTCTTGGGGCGGCGGATGCGAGGCGGGCGAGGCGGGCGAGGCGGGAGAGGCGGACGACGCTGCGACGGCGGGGACTTGAGTTTCCTGGGCCTCTGAGTCGTCGGCGGCGTGATGGAAGGCGTCTCTATCGCCTTGTCGCCGTCCTCCTCAGGGCTGGACGAGGGCGACTTGGAGGGGCTTCTTGGTGATGAGGTCATGTCGTCGACCAGCCCGCGCAGCTTGGCGACGAAGGAGCCCTGGCGGAACATGGAGCTGTGGAGAGGCGTTAGCAGACGATTTGCGTGAAGAATGACGTTTTGCTGGCATACAAGGCCATGGCGCCGTTGCTGAGATGGACGGATTCTCAGCGCCTCGGTGCGTGAATCGCAATTTGGGTTGCTGCGCCCGTCCTCTGCTTGTTAATGAGGCGCCCCGCGGTGACGCGACCAGCGAAGAAAAAAAAAATGAGTGTGAGTGCGAGAGATGCGCTGCTGCACGCCTACCTTGTTTATTCCCTGCTTAATTCCTTTTCCTCTTTTCTCTCCTCTTGATGACTCTGCAGGCGGGTTCTTTGGATCAAAGCCACAAAAAGGCAAAATGAGGAGAAATTTGGAGAAGGAGTAAAGGGAAGAGTAAGCCGGGGGTTTTTGACGGCGTGCGTGAAGCCGTGAACAGACGAGGGCAATAAATAAGGGCGAGAATGATGAATATGTGAACGAGGGAGAGTGAGGGTGAGAAGGAGAGCGGCAGAGAGGCCTTCTTTTGCACGATGGAAATCCGGATCGAGTAAGAACGTGAGACAGGCGCTGGTAAAGAGAACAGCCTGTTTTTCTTCGTCTCTTTCAGCAAACGCGCGAATGAATGCCAGGAGCATTAACGCCGATGTACCGTTCTGTGGTGTTTGATCGAGTTTCGTTTGTCAGGCCGCCAACAAAGAAACATGAGCCGGAACCTGCGTCTGCTTTTCACGCTCTGTTTTGGCCTCCCCCAATCGCAGGGCCGAGAGTCAGCAGAGGCGCGTCTCTTGCGGGCTCCTTTCGGGCAGGCAGGCGGCGCGACCGGTGAGCGAATTCACGTGATCTAGGCAGCCGGATGCTCTGGGGCGGTGCGGGGCGTGTTTGTGGCTTGTGCTGCCTGGCCGTGGCAAAGCAAGCGGTTGCGCGATGACATAATCACGGGGGATGAATCCAATGCTCTCTCCTGGGTTCAGCGTCTAGTCGAGTCTCCACAGCCGGCCGCCAGTTGACGACAGCTTCGGCCTGTGCTGCTACGAGGAGCCCCGCCAACCATCATCTCGCTCGCTGCTCTGCTTCCACGCCTCAATCGCGGCCTCGAGCCATTGCTGTCCAAGATGCCGGTGCGTGCCAACTCTGACCCTTCACTCAAAGCTTTACAAGTTCCCAAGAGCCCCCATCTCCAGGCCCGGGACGGGGGAAATGTCATCGCCCAAGCCCGCCTGAAGCTGGTGCTCCTGAAGCTCTCCCATGACCGCCATGCTCCCGACTATCTCTCCCTCACCAACCAGCCTCAACACCTCACGAACCGCCTCCGCTAACAAATCCCCCAACTACAAGGCCTACAACTCCGACTTCAACTCGGACCCCAACCCGCCTCGCCTCATCGGCAACTTCCCCCTCCTCCCCCTGCGCACCAAGACCCGCGGCCCGGCCTACGTCCTGCCCTTCCCGAACCCGCCCTTGCCCCCCCACGAGTCCCCCGAGATCGAGAGCGAGAGCTACGACATCCTCGACGAGGTCCTCCGCCTCTTCCGCGCAAACACCTTCTTCCGCAACTTTGAGATCAAGGGCCCCGCCGACCGCCTGCTCGTGTACGGCATCTTGTTCGTCAGCGACTGCCTGCAGAGGATCAAGCCCAATGCCACCCTGCGCGAGGCCAGCAAGGAGGTCAACAACCTCGCGCTGGACCTCAACTTTGCGATTCCTGGGGATCCTGGCTTTCCCCTGAACCAGGTTTGTTCCTCTCCCTCCCTCTCCATTCTATTTCTTGGGATGGTCCGGCACTGACACTGTTTGTGTAGATGTACGAACCCCCGAAAGACAGGCAAGAGGCAGAGCAGCTCAAGCTGTACATGGCACAGGTCCGACAGGAGCTCGCGTCCCGGTTACTGGCTAGAGTGTACGAGGAGGACGAGTCCAAGCCCAGCAAGTGGTGGCTGAGCTTTGCGAAGAGAAAGTTTATGGGCAAATCGCTGTAAAGATAGCGAGGAGGGTGTGACGTGGTGAGGATTTAGACCGACAGTGTTATTATATCTCGCTCAAACTTGGTCGATTGTAGTGCCGTCTTTGGTCTGTGCCCCTTTTGAGTCGAAGAGGCTTCATGTGGAACAACTTCTAAGGGTATTCATACGTTCTATTTGACTTGAACATCATCACACACGGCCTGATGTCGGCCTCTATATCTATCACAAACCAACCATATATGACCACTAAAAACCGACATCCAAGCCATCATTCAGTCTTGGGCTTCTTCCTCTGGAACTTGCCCCGGGCCATGATGTTACCCTCCGCAGGAATCGCCCTCCACCCCGTAAACACATAACCGCTCGCTCCGCCCCTCTCTGTCATGAAAGGATGCGTCCGCCCAGGCAAAACCTGCCATCTCCGCGCCCGGCTCGTCTGCACCTGCGCCCCAATCAGCAGCGACGGGTTGATTGGAAAGTCCGGCGTCCCGGCCCAACTCTCCAGCTCCTTCAGCGACTTGCCCTCCGCCTCGGGCGGCGGGTTCGACACCCAGGCGCCGCGCCGGCTGATGCTGAAGCAGTCGGCCAGCTGGGACAGCGGCTCAATGGTCGGCGAGTAGATGGCGACGGGCGCGCCGCCGGCGAGCAGCGGGAGCGCGTGGCGCAGCACCGAGATGGGGTCCATTGTGCTCGCCACGGCGAGGCCGGAGAAGCCGCCCGCTCGCGTGGCGTCGACGATTTGGCGCGTGCGAGCCCATCGCCGGCGTTTGCGGTGGTAGTTTGCGCGGCGGTTGGTCTTCCAGGACGCGAGAACTTCGGGGTCGACGGCCGGTGCCAGCTCTGCGTAGGTAGGGTCCGCTTCGGGATCCAGCAGCTGGAGCCACGAAATGGGTAGCAGGTGGGTGAAGAGCGGGTGGTAGGGGTAGGGGGGGTTGGGGTCGCTGAAGTCGTAGTCGAAGTGGCGGAGGAGGGAGAGGTTGGGCTGTGAGTTGGCGTGGATGAGGGTGATGCTGTTTGTGAGGGCGTAGTGGTCGTCCAGGTCGTCTTTTCGGGGCCTCTTGGGTCTGTTTCGCTGCGTCCTGGTTGACGCTGGCTCTGCTGCCGCTGCGCCCGCTTCCTCGCCGTTGGGTTGCACTTCTGGGTTCTGCTCCTGCTGGGCGGCATCTTTTGATGCCCCCTCTTCTTCTGGAGCTTCTGCGTGCAATAGTCCCATTCTCTCGGCCATGGCCGCGACCAACAGGCCTCCCGTATCGTCAACGGCCAGCCATCGCCCGCCATGCGGACTCTGCGCGCCCTCAATAGGCAGGCCGCCAAAGTGCACATCAGCCCAGCACCCTAGCAAGCCGATCATTTCCTGCCGCATCTCCATGATTTTGCTCGCGTCTCTCTCAACCAGCATCCACTGTCCGAGCTGTGCCACATCCAGCGGCAGCACAGTGAACCGCCGCATGTACTTCTTCTCCTTCAAGAGCTTGTACTTGGCCAGCGAGTATGCCGTCTTCTGGTCAATCGCCGTGTGAGAGAGCATGAGCTTCGCGATCAATTCCTTGCCCGCCGAAGCGCCCTCCTTCTTCAGCTGGTCAATCTCGGCCATTGTGAGCGTCTGGCGCGCCGATTCGTCAATGACCTCGCGGTTCGACCGCGCGACCACCTTGCCGCTCTCTTCATCGATGAGCGTGAGCTGCTCTCCATTTGCCGGCTCGATGACCTCGTCTCCCTCGGCGGACTCGGCGCTTACGTCGGCGAGCTTGTCGGCATTGAGCTCCGTGCCGGGAACGATTCGCAGTCGGGGGAAGCTTTCGCCTTCGAGCTTGTCCTGGATCTCGTATGTGAGGTGGTAAGGCCGTTCGATTATGAGGTTACTAGGAAACGAGCCATATTTGCCCAGGGATATCGTTCTGCAAAGGTTGTCAGTTCGCACGCCTTTTACAGACCAAGGAAGAGAAGGGAGAAGCAAGAGGGAAAGCAGTGAAAGACTGACGTATTGGGAATGACCTGAAGAACACGCGTGACTTCGCTCGGCAGTCTGATTGCAACCCATCCGTTGGGCTGCACCGTATTCCTCGACATTTTGGCAATGGTGACGGCGAAGCATCAAATGTTGCCGAAATTTTGCTGGAGGCAGAAAAAAAAAATAATTAAAGCGCCGGACTTGATCTCGGTGAGCCCCGCGTCAACAAGGCCCCACCATGGCATCTGCCGACTCACCGAGGTGGGTCTCGTCGATGCCTTAGACCACATGGATTATGATTCTGATGCTCTTTAGTAGCCCGATATAGAATGCATCAAAGAGAAGTTTCAATCCGTTATTAACAGGCTTTATTAGTTTTGCTTTTGTCTAGATGCTCTTCATGGCTTTCTGTGATGCCTTCTGATGGGAGGATGAAGCAATAGTCTTCTCAAACTCATCGCCTGCTCATCTCAAACACACCCAGTTAGCGTCGCCCGTTGTTCACCATTTCTTTTCGCGGCTTATGAATGCTTTATAAGCAACTTGATTCATACTATTCGATGTCTTTACCATACATCCTCTTATAGAAACGTCGTAAAATAGCTTATAGCCCTGCAGCTTGCACATGGACAGTGGGAACCTCAGTCCTCAGGACATCTTGTCGGCCAATCGTTCGAGCATTTGGGTCTACATATGTCATATTTTAATGCCCTCCTGTCCTAGCACATACGCGGTTTGTAAGAATAAAAGAACCACGAGATACATATAGACACACATTGGACTAAAACCCATATGGGGTGGTGTTTGGTGACAGAGGTCGTTTTTGTGTGTGTATGATTGAACGCTATGTGTGCTTATGTTTCTTCTATTCCTTGTTTTTTCCGCAAACCGCTTGGCATCTTAGGTTATGTGTCTCTGTGCCTATGTTAACAACACTGATAACGCATGGTCAATTACCTATCGAGCGTGAAGTTTTGGTGCTTGATGAGTCACTATGCGTTTGGCAGTGAAGATACCGGCCCAGAATATCAGGACAGTTGAGGAGTTGGTGAAGAACAAGTTTTATTGCCTTGTCAGACATGTTTGTGTTAAACAACTATGCCTAAGCTACGAACAGATATAGACATACACTATGGGACGAAACCTGCCGGACGGCGAGGTAACTTTTCGAAAGATTACCATCATCAATATGCACAATAATTCCGGCGGCTTAATTGAATATGCAGTCTGAGAGCAAGGTAAGTCAGGCAAGCCAACAAGATAAGACACGGTTTATCTGCCTAAGAGCTGATTAGCTATTACGTCTTTGTAGAAGCACGGAGCCGTCCGTGGAACCATCACGTCCGGTAGGCAAACGCCCGTAAGCTTCGGCGAGCGGTCGTCAAGTTCATAGTATATGAGTCTGTCATTAACGAGTGACTTTAAGTTAGCCCATCACGCTATTTCGCAGTCTGTTCAACTAGCAGAAGAAAATATAACATATTGTCTGTTAAGGTGTTGAATTGAAATTAATGGCGAAGCCTTGAAGAGATTCTAAATACCGCTTAAATAGGAGTATTCCGAGACAATCAGGTAAATAACCGAGGAGGGGAAATTAACTGCAAGCCTGCCACAGGATGTCACGGGTGGTTTAGCGAAGTCAGTTTAGAGTTCTAAAATCATGTTCTAATGTCTTGAAAGTCAGTGAGAAAACAAAAAACAAAAGGGAATTCGAGCGTCAAAAAGGTATATATGGCACGAATCTCGGAGCCAAAAAAAGAAGTTAAAGACGATGGCTTATAGGCACGATAGGCTGCTAAGCAAAGAGTCTCGATCTAAGATAGCCGACGGGAAAATAAGTGAATCATAGCGGGAATGTGTAGCCAAGCGATACAATCATCCGATCTTCTCAAGATGGCATCTAGCATTTGCGCCTCACTTTCTATACCGTTCAGCTGTACGCAAAGCAACCTACCCCTGAAGCCTAGAATAGTGGCAGGGGAAGCGATAGTCGATCACGATATGTTGGTAAGCTGAATCAAAACTCCCGTTCTGAGCATGGTTGGAATTGGATGGGACCCTCGTCGTTCATGTGACACGGTCGCCTCAGATGGTCGACCACCGCATGTCGATCACATTGGAGAAGAGATGCAGCCATTGGCATTTCAGCCCTCGAATGTCCAACCCCAAAACGCCGCTTGCAACGGTAGTTCAAACGCATCCGGTTTTCCAGTGATCCGGGGCCCCGGAACCGTGGCCTTTTGGGGCTGACAGAGCCTGGAGCTGGAGCTGGAGAATCTGGGGAACTGAAGCTTCCATGGAGCCGTCGTTTCTACCCGACGGGAGCTTTCGTAGACGGATGGCGCAGAGAACGTGAGTTCAGCCACTGATCAAATAGCCGAAAGGTTGCTAACCAAAACATGTCCGTCAAAGAGGAAGAGAGAGAAGACGGCATATTGATTATACAAACATACCTGATGCCTTACTCGTGCACATGTACGTACGGAGTCCAAGGGCTGGTCTGCATTCCTCAGACAGAAAGGACGGATCAAGATGGAAGGGGCGGTTCACGTGATGAGTGGCAGAAGTATCAGGTATCGCTGCTTCTGGCCTCTGGCATCTGCACTCTTGTCTTCATTACCTTGCCTCGTACACATCGTGAGCATCTCTACGGCGCAGCATCATCTTTTTCCTTCGACTGATCCAAACCACTGTGCGAGTCTTCTAACAAACGGGCGTAGGATCCATTGGTTTGTGTCGCCAACTTCTCCGCACGCCGCTATGCTTAACCGGCATATGCTGCCTGGCCAATCTGCCGCTCCAGCCCCCGCGAGGATATCGGGGAAAAGTAAGCGCCATGGAGGAGCCAAACTGCAGCTACCGGACGCCACCAGTACGAGGATTCGAGGTGGGAGTGGGAGATGCAGCCCATTCGGCCTTTGACTTCCCCACGAGCCTCTGAGGGGAACAAGTCCTTGGGTCTTGCTCACGGTGGAAAATTCCATGGCTTCTAGCGCCAGCAGATCAGGGCGTGACGATGCAATAACGTGTTCCCCCGCATCAAGTCATCGTCCAGGACAGTGCCGGGTTGATCTGGGGGTGGTCTCGAATCACGGTGTCGAGCGTTGGTGACATCCGAAGGGTTCCAGGAGAGGTGCAGACCGTGGACCGTGGACCAACAACTACCGTCATCGGCCCATCTTCTCCTGCCCCAGGCCAAGGCGACGCGCAATTTCCAGGATCTCGGGGCAGCATTGACTCGAGACCCAGCATCCCCAAGGGCGCCAGGACTCGCCTCAAGCCAATGGCCAGCCGCGCTGGTTTCCCCGCCTCCTTCGACCCCGGCAAGCTCAAGGCATCTCCGCAGCGAGCCCCGTCTTTTCTCCAGAGTCGCTAAAGGCGGGCTGGCGGGTAAACGTTGGCGTGCAGCTGGCCATCGAGGGCGACGCAGTGAGGAGCTCGGACGAGATTCGACCGCAATTGTCGCGGAGAATTCTTGCTGGGGATGGTGGCCCAGGAAGCGGGCGACGCCACAAGGAAACGGTCTTCGTTGCTTCCACGACCTGCGGGATAACTGAACAGCCACGTGAGAGGAGTCTCGACGCCACACTCTAAAGGAACGCGAAGCCAGCCAGCAATGAATGGGCTTCCATGTCCTCTTAAGCAGCCACTGGGACTCGGGAGAAGCCAATTTTGCCGTCGGGATTTTGCAGTGCGTGCGACTGGGCTAGTACCAACAAGGGGCATGAGGCCGGTGATGGCCCGGATGATCATGCCCACATTCTGCCTGGGAGAGCAATCGCTGCAATACGATGCAGGCCATCCAAGAACACCTCTTTGCGATCCAAGTGAACCCTGGCTGGTGATGGTTGGGAGGGGCTGGTCGTCCCAATTCAGTGAAAAGGGTCGCATTCCCGGCACGAAAGTGCGACTCTGTCGGAGAGCATCTCAGCAACTCCTCCATCTCTCTTCTTTCCGCCCTTTCTTTCTTCCTGTTGGTAGGGTCCTTCACATCGAGACTTGCCATCATGGGTGTTGCGTCCTTCTTCAAGGAGCGGTCGCTCAAGGCCAACGACAAGGGCCGCACGAAAGCTGCTGAGCTCACGTTGAGAGAGTCCATCTTTCCCCTCGCCCTCGTCACCGTCCTCTTCTTCCTCTGGGGCTTCAGTTACGGCCTGCTCGACACGCTGAACAAGCACTTTCAGAATACACTGCATATCGACCAGGCGCGTTCTTCTGGTTTGCAGGCTGCTTACTTTGGGTGAGTTTTGCCGTCTCGACGCGCGGATACATGCGAGGACACACAATGACACGCATAATCGCACTTGTTCTTTCTCACTATACGCCCGACGCCCTGTTTCAGCCGTTGTGTGCTAACAGCGAGACTCCAGCGCATATCCATTGGCCTCTCTCGGACACGCAGCCTGGATCCTCCGCCACTATGGATACAGAGCCGTCTTTATCTGGGGTCTCTTCCTGTACGCGGTAGGCGCTGCCATCGCCATTCCTTGCATCAAGGCCAAGTCCTTTGGCGGCTTCTGCGCTTCCATCTTCATCATCGGCAACGGCCTTGGCTCTCTGGAGACTGCTGCCAACCCCTTCATCACCGGTAAGTGAAGTGCCATCGCCTAAAGCAGTTATGCTTAAAAGCCGCTCCTCTCCGTCGTCCATCCGCGCTGACATGATGTGCCTCTACCCCAGTCTGCGGCCCGCCCAAGTATTCTGAGATTCGAATCAACATCTCCCAGGCTTTCAACGGCATTGGCACCGTCATTGCTCCTGTCCTCGGCTCATACGTCTTCTTCAACTTCAGCGACGAGCGTGCTCTCCAGAACGTGCAATGGGTTTACTTGGCCATCGTCGTCTTCGTGCTTCTGCTTGCGAGCTTGTTCTTCTTGGCCAAGATCCCCGAGATCACCAATGCTGGTGAGTGGTACCTGTTTGTCGGGTGACATCTATCCTCCGCCGTTGCTAACGCACTTGTCACCTGGTAGATATGGCATTCCAGGCCCAAGAAGCCCACGGCGGCTCAGACGACAAGCCCCTCTGGAAGCAATACAGACTCTTCCACGCCGCGCTCGCCCAGTTCTGCTACACCGGCGCCCAGGTGGCCATCGCCAGTTCCTTCATCAACTACGCCGTGGCGACTCGACCCGGCACGTCAAGCAGCCTCGGCTCCAAGCTGTTCGCCGGTGCCCAGGCCGCGTTTGCCATTGGCCGATTCACGGGAAGTGGCATCATGCGCTTTGTGAAGCCTCGATGGATCTTCCTCGTCTTCATCAGCATGTGCATCATCTTCATCTGTCCTGCCATCACCCAGGGAAACAACACCGGCGTTGCCATGCTCTACGTCGTCCTCTTCTTCGAGTCCGTCTGCTTCCCCACCATTGTTGCCCTCGGCATGCGAGGCCTCGGCAGACACACCAAGCGCGGCAGCGGCTTCATCGTCGGCGGTGTCGTCGGCGGTGCCTGCGTGCCTCCCTTGACCTTTGCGGCTGCGGAGCGCCAAGGCAGCGGCATCAGCATGGTCGTGCCCCTGTCGTTCTTCGTCGTGGCCTGGTCGTATGCTTTCTGCGTCAACTTTGTGCCTGCGTATCGGGACGTTGTGGATGCCTTTAGCGAGACGGATGTTGGCACGCAGGGTCACACTCACGATGAGGAGATTGCGGAGAAGATTGACCACGAGAAGCCCATGGTTACTACTGTTCAGTAGATGCAGAGAAGAGCTTTGTGGAGTGATGTGGTTGGTTGATTTTTGTCCTCAATTGGATTGATGAAATTTCTTGGATACCAGTATTGTCGCCTGCTTTTGTGTCCTCAGGGAGTGGTCACACAATACAAATAATGATTACACACGAACCTGATGCTTCATATCGTGCTGCTTGATTCGCTCCATGTGTAAGAGCTTGTCTATCTCTTGCATGTCAACTCGCCGTATAACATATGCAGCAAACCCGCCTTTTATAACTGAGCCGAATAAGAAACAACACACTTCTCCCAACCTCTCCCTTAGAAAACCTCCCAACCAAGACAAACCTCCCAATATGTACACACACAACACCAAGTTTACGTCCCGTTCCTCCTCCTTCCACCCCTCGTACTCCTCTCCACATGCCCCCTCAACACCTTCCTCGTCTCAACCAGGCTCCTCTTCTGCTTACTCTTGGCCTTGCCCAGCGTCATCAAGAAGTTCTTCTTGCGCTGCTTCTCCCGATTGCTCGTGCTCTTCCCTGCAGCGTCCTTCTTGGACTTGCGGATCGCCTGCGTGCTCTTGTGTTCGTCCCGATCGGGCTTGCCCTCCTTCGCCAGCGCCACCTTTTCCTCCTTTGTGAGCTTGCGGAGGCGGATGGGCGCTTCGATGTTCTCGGCCGTCAGGCCGTCGTCTCGGTGCGTCGTGCCGTCGTTGGCTTGCTGCTGTTGGCGTTTGCGGAGGCGCGAGCCCATTGCTTTTTGGACAGAGGCCGCGGCGCGGAGTTCTTGCAGTTTGGCGAGGTCGGCGGGCGTGAGGATGGTGGTTGTGGCGAGCTTGGTCATGCGTTCGAGCTCGGCGGCTTCGTCTTCCGCATTGTCCTCTTCGTCCTCCTCGTCATTTTCTCCCTTGCGCTTCTTGGGCGCCGGTTCGTCCTCCTCGTCTGAAGAGTGCTCGACGTTGATCCATTCCCCAGAGTCGCTGCTATCGTCTGAATCAACCTCCCACTCGTCGGACTCTGCGTCCTTTTCGTCGTCGTCGGAGCCATCGCTGCCGTCCTCCGGCAGGCCCTTTTCGGCGCGCTTCCTCTTGCGCTGCTCTTCCTTCCACTTGGCGAGGAGATCGAGGCCCTCGATGCCGCCGACTTCCTCCTCGCCAAACTTGCGCTGCTTCATCAGGCCGGAGCTCAGGCCCATGGTGGCGTCTTTGCCGCGGTCTCTCTTCTTGAGCATCTCGGCGCCGACTTCTCGGTAGAGAGACAAGAGGCCCTTGGCGGCCATCATGACGCCCTTGTCTTTGCTCTTGCGGTACTGGACCAGGTCCTGCAGCAGGGTTTCCGTCATGGCCAGCGACTGTCGGGAGCAAATCTCGCGGATGGCGTTGAGACCAACCGCAGCTACTTCGGAGGCTGATGCCTCGGAGACGAACTCGTTGGCAATCTTTTGAATCAGGGGCTCCAGGGCATCGGGCGGCACCAGGTTGTGCACGCCCTGCGCCAGAGAAGCGAGGATGGACGTGACGGACTGTTGCTTGGGGGTCAGGTATTTGATGAACCACGAGTACAGCGGCACAATGGTGAGCTTGTGTAGGCCGACCAATCGGGTGACCAGCTGCAAGACCAGCAGCTTCGTATCCAGCGAAAGCTTGTTCTTTGTCCCCTGCAGGTGCTTCGTAAACAGCTGCTCAGCAAACTCCTGCGGATCGTGTAGCAGGTGCAGGGCCGAAAAGTTGAGAGGGTGAGGTTTTGACTTTTTCTTCTCCTGCTTCTTGACCTTGTCGACTGCCCTTCTGTACGCCTCTTTCTGTTTCTTTGACTTCTTGTTGATTTGTATCTGATGCTTCACCTTCCCAAGGTCAATCTCCTCGTCGCTGCTCTCGTCCTCGAGCTCCTCGCGCTCCTTGTCGCCGCCCAGGAAGAACCGCGTGGCCCCGACAATGACCTTTTCGTTGTCGGCCAAGCAAGCCTCCTTCATGACATCGACCGGCTTCGCATCCGTCCAGACCTGCCGCTTCCACAGCTCGCGCGTCAGCTTGATCGCCCAGATGGCCCTCGGCGAGGCGCGGTCCGCCGTGACGAGGTTGTACAGCACGGCCTGGATCGTCCTGTTGAGCGGGTGGTTGGTGGCCTTTGAGTTCGAGTTGCGCATGTCGCTGAGGATCTTCTGGAAGAGCATCTCCCGCATCGACTTGCTGCGCGAGGACACGAGGATCGGGAACAGCGTCGTCAGCAGGCTGGTCGAGTCAATCACCTCCTTGCGCCGCAGCAGCACCAGGCTGCCCACGACCTTGTCCCGCAGCTCCGGGTGCAGCGTCTCGTGGTTCTGCGACACAATCGCCTTGAGGTCGTCCGGGAACGTCTGCGTCTCCTCGGGGTAGCAGTCGGCGACGTGCGCGATCAGGTCGATCATGTTGTGGAAGGACTCGACCGTGTCGGCTGCGGCCGTCGTCGGCGATGTGAAGAAGATTTCGCGCTGGGCTTCATACTGCTCCCACTGCTTCAGGAAGTCGTCCTTGTAGGATCTATCGGGTAGCAATCAGTCGGTGAGTGGCAGGCCTTTGAAGACGGCATATGGGTTGTCTGTCCCAGGTGAGAGAGAGAAGGCGTACTTTGGATCCCGACGGATTTTGTACTGAAGACTCGCGCTGAGGAGGATTGTTAGCAAAACGAGGGATTGGAAAGGCACATTTCAAGCAAGAACAACATACAAGTCCGCATCAATCTTCTCGAGCGCCGCAACCTTTCGTTTCACCATTTTTGCGGCTGTGCGAAATGGCAGTGGAAGCGATCTTGTATGGGGGATTGATTTCCTTCTACGGCGGGAGATATCGAAGAAATTTTGGTACGGGAAATGCCAATCGATAAGATAAGAAAGAGCGAGGAACGGATAAGCTTAATCGCCAAAAATAGTGCGTGTGCGCATAAGTGCAACTACCAGTCCAGTACGGCGTAGTGGAGCTCTTGGCTTCTCATACTCCGCCATTTGCGGGAGACTCATCAAAAAAGCAACAGGGAGCAACTTCATGCTGTGCAATGACTCGACCTCGCTCAATCACGGCATCACAGTTTCTCTCAAGATAGTCTCCATGACTGCAACACACTGAGCTCACTTGGCCATCTACACGCTCGCTTCAACCGTGATTTGCATTGATACTGTGTACAGTTATTGCGTTCCGCCCCAGCGGCATCTTCCCCGTATGCCTCAAGACTCAGTATAAAGGACAAACTTGCGCTTTCTCCTCTTCTAGAGGGAGGAATCTTGCAGTGTCAAACATAAAGTGGACATTGAAAGCAGATCGAAATGCAGATAA
Source organism: Trichoderma ghanense (assembly GCF_004382785.1). Lineage (NCBI taxonomy): Eukaryota > Fungi > Ascomycota > Sordariomycetes > Hypocreales > Hypocreaceae > Trichoderma > Trichoderma ghanense. The sequence continues at coordinate 135,711 of NW_027395680.1, read as the reverse complement.
AAAAAAGAAGAAACACCAGGACTAACGATTGGGGAAGAGCTGATAGTCCAAATACCCGGCGTCCTCTACCCTTTGAAGAAGGCTACGGGTGCGCCGTTTGGTGGCCATCGATGTTCTCAAGCTCTCCTTCGAAGCCATGACATCCGGATCATCCTGCTCGAGGTCGCCGATAAACATCGCCGGAACGTCTGGAAAGTGAGCGATAGGCAGCAAAGACGACGTTTCCGTGAGCTGATTGGCGTTGTCCACGATGATCATGGACGGCTCCCATCCGCTGTATCCGACACGCTTGTATATCGTGCGAAAGGCAGATGGTGTGGTGCAAATGGCGTCGGCTCGGTCTAGCAGGTGATTGAGTGCATCCTCGGCATCGCTCCAATACTGGCTGCGCTCCGTGGGATTCATCACTGACCAACATCCTGACCTGTCAAAGTGTCCCCTGCTTAGGCATTGCTCAGACCAGGAGTGCTTGTTCGAGGCTGGTTTACCCTCAAGAAGGCAGCTGTTGTACGCTTCAATGATTTGGGTTTCTGAAGTCGTCCTTCCGCTGGCAACAATGGCGACTGCTGACTCGGGCTGCGAGTTTATAAGGTTGTGTACCTCGGCGTTGTAGGAGTAGATTCTGAGGATGGTCTTCCCTGGATTCGCTGCGATTAATCGCTCCACAGCCTTGTCGACTTGTTTGTCCTGAGGTGCAATCCAAGCCACTCGCCCGGTAACAGGTACAAACTCATCCGTCTTCTTGCGGCTCAGGTTCTTTTCTTCAGCGGACATATTATTCCACATGGCCATCTGAAACTGGACGTACGTGTCTCTTTCATCCTCCAGCTCCCATTGAGCGTACTGGACGTGTCGACTGTGCTTTGCATCTAGCACAGCGGCTGGAGGATTAGGAGCTTCTGACATGACCGCCTGGACAACTGACATGGCAAAATTTGACCTGTTTGGTCCTGCTGGCGCATTGATGATGAATTTTCCTGCTCGCGACTCGGCCATGGTTTCGACGACTCTTGTGTATTCGCCCTCAAAGATCTTTTTGCCCAGTAGTGATTGAAGAGCTGGATACCATTTCAGAAGATCAGTGCGCTCTGAAGCCGGAATGTCGCGAAAGCGCGTCGAGAAGTTCCACCAGTCGTTTCCCAACGACTCTTCCTGCAGCGTGCTCATCTTCTCAACAACCCAGTATTCCACCAGAAAAGTCTCGTTATTGATTCCGTAGCTTATTTGGGCACAAACAGCTTGCGGCGATCCCTTGACGATATTGTTGAGGTAATTGCTCAAGTCGGTCGGCCAGGTTCGTTTGGGAACGTCCAATGTCACCGGCGGGTTCTGGTAATCGTCCGGCCAGTATGGCTGAAGTGGTACCTCGAGGACGAATAAGGCAACATCAGCCGTGATTCCAGGTGGAAGCTTGATCCGGTGACCAACAAAAGGATAAGCATCCTCTGGGGCCTGACTCGTAACCTCCTTCTGCCGGATCCAGTCCTTGATGCGCTGCATATGCTCAGCCAGCGATTCACGCGGTGTCTTGCGCAGCTCTGATGCAAACTTGTCCGCGTCGTACATTCGGCGTGTTGCGGTGTCTCCGGAAGGCATTCCTGGGATGGCTTCATCAGAAGCATTGGCGTTGTATTGGTAAAGGTAGCCTTTGGCTAGCTCCTGGTAATGCTCGAGTGTAAGAGACTTCATGATTTCCCGACTACGGATATCGTCGCCCTCGCGGCCCTCGTCGCGGAGTACTTGGGCAACGGTTTTATAGACGCCTTCCACGGCATCACAGGCTTTTCTTTCGGCAAGGTCTATTTTTCTTTGAATGTCCGCAGCCAAAGCGTCAAGCGCATCACCCTCGAGACAGTATTTGGGTGCGGTGTGAAAGATTTGATCGACATCAAGCTCGACTTCGACAGTAGATCCGACGCTGGGTAGAACATGGCGGATGTCCTTGAGATCAAGTATCATGAGGTAAGCTCTCGGCTCGTGGATCGCCGCAATGCCAAACACTTCCATGTCCGTTCCGCGAGGGACCCATTCAGAGCCCGGCACAGGTAGAAGATGAGCTTTGAATTCTGTTTTTTGGCATTCGAAGGCGACTTTGTTTGCCTACTTCATCTCGTTCCTCATCCCTTGGTTCAACGTACTCCTTCGATGCTCTCGGTTGACGAAACAACCAGCAGGAACTCTGATGCCTCGCCTCCGCCGATTGGTATGCCTCATGGTTCCGTGAAAGACGATGCCGAATAGCCCTCTGTGATGATTGCAATATTGTCACGCTGTTTGATGCGTTGACAAATGGCTCAACGCAAGAGATGGTGATTGAAAAGGGGGGGAGGAGGAGACGGGGAAAAGAAGTCCAAGCTTGGAGGCACGGAGAGGAGATGAAACCAGAAGTTGTGCAGAATGAATTGAGTCATCCGGCGGTGAATCGCGGCGGAGAAAAGTGAGGAAGGTGCTGTTTGCCAGCTGGCAAAGAGGCAAGTGCCGGTTGCCTGTCCTCCGACGTAGTACGAAGATACAGGTAGTACCTACCGTACATGTTCTGGTCTCGTTGACCATATTATCGGCATCCACCGAGCCGATAAGTTGAGATACTTACAATCTCAGATCTGACAAAAGCAAATACAGAGACGAGAATCTGTACGGGAACGAGATGCTGTTGGAGTTCAGACAGATTCCGAAGTAGGTAGGTAGCTATGCTCCGGGCCGTCACTTCCAATCGAATGGGGTCCAATCTGCGTTGAGAACATGTGCTATATTGACCTTACTCGCCTTGAATGCGCCAAAACAACTGAAGCAACTACATACATTAGAACAGCCCTTCGTGCCTTGTAGAAATACCAAGGAGTACTGCTGGTCTGTTTGCAATGGTAACCATTCCGTTGGCTGTGGTGAAGTAGCCCGGGCGGCCACTGGATACTGGTCTGGTAGACTCTCCATCCCTCCGGACATAATGTCCAACCATCTATCATAGAAGCCAAGTTCATAAATCATTGCCTATGACGTCCTTCCCATGTCTACGATTTGCAAGATCCAAGATTGAGGCGTTGTTAACTACAGCAATCACCGCCAAATCCTGCCACCCAGCATCACAGTATTGGATGCGAAGCAAAGACGTTGCATGGCTTTAACCAAGTCTATTAGATAACGCAAGAAGATTGACTATTATACAACCCTTAGCGGGGATGCCAGTGGTCCGCCGACTCTATACTCTACTCTAGGCAACCAAGAGATGTATACCAGCGCCTGTATCTAGGGCCGCATCCTTCAACCCGGTCAAACAATCGAACAAGGAACCTCGAGATCCCCGTCGACATCAAGACTGTTCCCCTTCTATATTCTAGAGAGCCCAGCCCTTGGGCAGTACCGATATAGCTGCCCTTTCTTCGAAATCTCGGTCCAACACTAGTCTTCGCACGTCCCCCTCAAACTCCGTTTTTTTGTCGTCAAGTCGTTAAGAAGTGCATTTATTTGGCAATCTCGACGCCGCCGACGGCACCCAGAGCCTTCTTGAGATCACCTGTGGCCATAATGTCAGCTATTGTTCGACCTTTCTTCTGAAGGGTATATAGATATCCAGTGACCACTTACCATAGATGGCGAACTGACCGGCAGTCAGGGTTCCGACCATGAAGAGACGAGCGCCGATACCGGTGTAAGAGCCACGGAGACCAAGCTCACGGGCAATCTTGATCAGGCGGCTGGTGGTGCCCTCACCGGGGAGGCCCTTGGTCTTGTTGATCTTGGAGAGCATGGTGTCGGCGGGCTGAGAAACGAGAGCGGCGGCGAAACCAGCAATCAGACCAGAGCCCAGGTTGGCAGTGGTCTGCATGCCGTCGGAGAGGTTCTCCTTGGGGAAAGCACGGAAGACAGCCTCGGAGACCTTCTCGAAGACGACGAACTTGGCCATGGTGTAGGGGATCCTGGATGCAATGTCAGCGCGATGCCCAGCTGAGTCCAGTTTCAGCTCGAGTACTTACTGCTTGAAGAGGATGGGTCCGAAACCGGCGTAGAAGGCACCGACACCCTCGTTCTTGAGCATCTTGGAGAAGCCGCCAATGAGACCGTTGGCGTAGGTGGGCTCGGAGACGAGACGGATACGGGTGGCCTCGAGAGGGCAGAGGGCAATGTCGGCGAAGAACTCGGCGGCGGCAGAAGAGGCCAGGTAGATGGCAGTTCGGTTGTTGGAGGCAGTCTCAAGGCCCAGGCCGTTGATGAACTGGGACTTGAAGAACTCGTAACCGCCGAACTTGAAGGCACCCTGCAGGAAGTAACCGGCGAAGGTAGGGCCGGCACCGGTCAGGAGAGCGCCAGCGCCCTCATTCTGGATGACCTGGCGGAAGCCGCCGATGAGACCACGGTTGTAGGTGACGGGGTCGAGCTGGATACGGGTCTTGACGCTGTATCGTGGAAAGGAATCGGTCAGCCACGGCGGTTCGCGTTTTCACATGCTAGAAGCGTGGGGAAGAGGCCGCCATCAGAGGGGTGATGGAATACGGCCAGACTTCCGATGAGGAGGAATCTTGAGTAACAGCTGGAACGGGGTCAACATACACATCGACGGGAGTCAGGCCACCGTGGGTGACGGAGCAGCAGACAGCGCCGGCGAGGGCGAAGCGGGAGTAGAGAGAGAAGCCCTCGAGCTTCTTGGGCTCGGACAGAGAAACCTGAGCAGCGGCCATTGTGACTGAAAGAATTGAAGCAGCGAAGAAACACTGAGTGGGGAGAATGAAAGAAGAAGAAAGGCTTAGCAGAATCGACAGAGATTCGACGTGGAGAAGATTGAAGTTTTTGTCTGGGGGAGGGCGGTGATGAAATTGTTTTGAGGTCTTTTTGTTGCTGCTGGTCTCTTGCCGGAGCGGCGCTAGTCTAGGGGCTTGAAAAAAAATTGTTGCAGGGGGTCTTCGGGAACATTCGGATAATTCGATTGGGTGTGGCTGGAATGGCTGGACGTGATGGCGAGTTGAAGTGGCTTGACACTGGCGCATCAGCCACAGTTTGCCAGGGAAGGCTGTGATAGTCGGGGGCTCCGAAGTGCCGAGATGTCAGATACTCTTGTTTTGAAGGCAACATATATTACTCGCTTCAAACTCTCTGCCATTGACATTACTCTCCATTCTGAAAAAGTAAAGCGACATCTGTTGCTTGGATATCGCGATTCTGTCCAGAGCAAGTTGTTCTTCTGTGATGGTTGCCCACCTGCCCCTTGTGCCTGTGGCTGGTGTGGAACGCTCGGAGCCATTCATCTGCCCAGCCTTGCCAACGTGGGGCAATGGATCGGCCCCGCTAATCGCAGCCGGAGAGTTACTAAGCATCTGGATGGCGAATATTCGGTGTAGTGACGTGCCGCCACGAAGCCACAGAGAAAAAGTTGGACATCTTTCGGCTGCGGCAACACCGAGTTTTGCCAGTGAAGAATTTTGCTGATGTCTAAGAATTCGATAAGAGATTGCGAAAGGCATCGTTTACAGAGCAACAATCGCTGGGGTTTCCCAGGCTGCAGTTTATCGGTCCCAGTGACCAGATTGTGCAATTTGTCTCGTCAAGTCTGGGCGGAGTTAAGATAGACGCTCGTCCTACGTCCGCGGTCATGTGCAACGGATCATGTTCCAGCAAGCATCTCTCGCAAGAGACATGTGAATAGTTCAAGCTGATTTATTGTTGCTCTGGATTTCGACATGACGAATGGCGGATGCAAATACTTTCACGGCTCCTTGGTTCATGAAGAATAGACATGTTTGCCTAATGCCAACCTAACTCTTGGTCTCGGACATTGAAGAAATCTCGCACACTTCCCAAAAATTGCCAACCAACACCAGACGGCGACTTAGAGGAGATGCTATAATCATCATGTTATCCATTGAGGATCTCCTCGCTATGATTTATTTTGTCCCTACCGGATCTTCAAGCGACACCAGGTAGTCGTTCCTGGCAGTTGCTTTGGCTACCCTATCATTAACGCTAATTTTAGCTCTGTAGATATGCACGTCATTGCTCGGCAGAAAGGAATTTCCGCGAATCCTTTCCGCGAACGCTTGGTAGATCGATGGTGATTAGGTAATCAGGGGGACGACCATCCAGCGACATTCACCCTCGGATGATGATCCAACCAAGGAGAAGAGCATCAGAAAGGGGGCAATGGCTTTTGATATCAACAAGATCTGAGCTGTCAAAAAGTTGAAAACGATAGGTATAGGAATTGTAGCATCCAGTCCTTGAATGCTTCAGTCAGGTGTCGAAGATGTCGAACACCGCTCGCTGTCGTCTCTCACGATATACTGTTGCCAGCTATCTTCGTTCTCTAGCAGTATCTCCCTTGTCCTGGATAGAAAATGATGATAATCACCTAGCGATGCTTGAAATTGTCGCTGCTACCCAGGTTCAGACCTAGTACCCGCCAGCTCAACAGTTGTATTGTGGCGCATCAATCTACCTTATCTGAGCCGATCTAGCCTTGGGCGTAGTCCTAAACATCGTGGGAAGCTTCAGGGCGAAGGAGTCAATTGCCACATTCCAATTTCATCAATCCTATTTGCTAGTGCCTCGATGGGCATGAAACTCATTGCAGAGAATGTATCTGAGTTTGCGTCTGGAAATGAAGTCCCAGTTGTATCAATATCGCCCTCCCAGTCTCTTGGCGTCACTCGTGAAAGATACCATCACACCATTCACGACGGACGGGGTCATACTTCTTGTCAGCCTCAAATATTTGACTTTAAACCAGGAATGATGCCATTCGCTGTCACCAGCACGAGCCCAAAGAGATGCAACAAGAGACGCTATCACCAAACATATTGTCATTCGACATGCAATTCGTGGCACCACTAGGGGGAAACAGGTCCATCCACCGCAGAGAGCATGGCACACACGTAGCAAAGCGCACATGTATATCCCAACACGCATGGATCATTTGCTTTCCCAAAAACATGTGTGCCATGAATCCTTGAACTTTGATTTTGCCCGCCAGCTGGCAGCCCTGTGACAGCCACCACAACGTTCCACCACAACATTAACTTTGCCATCTGGCTACAGCTTGCCGCCAGGTGAGAAACGCGTCCAAGCCCTGAAGTTGTTTTCTTTTCTTCATAAAGTCGGGCTTTCCCGGATTTCTTCTTCCTCTTCCTCCTCCTCCTACACTCCGCACGCATCCCGTCACAGAGAGTGTCCGCGCTTCGAATCACCGCCACTCTCTCATCTGCGATCATCCATCGTCAACGGTAGTTCTCCATCAATCCCAAACGTCAAGATGGCCTCTGACGATCCTGGTACCTCGACTCCACCACCCGCTGGAGACGAAGCGCCCGCCGCCCAAGGGGGAGGCTTCAATCCCACCTTCCCCGACGCGGACGATTTCAACAAGCTACGTAACGAAATCTCCGCTTGGAACAGTGTCCTGATGTGCATCAACAACATCATGCTCCCCGGCTTCGCCCACCTCCACATTGCACGCGTAGCAAGAAGCGTCGCCCCAGGCCTCCGAGTGGAAGTCCAGACGGCATGGGGTCCTCGGATTCCATCGACCCTCATCATCCGGCTCCAAGTCAGGAACGGGGATAACATTCAGGATTTCGCCATCCTCACCCTTCCCATGGGCCAAACCGAGAAGCCGATGGATGCCGAGTGCTTCCGCCCGACTGAGAGATCGGATATGAAGCAGGCATTCTCCAACCCGCCGGCTGATCCTGCTGGGGCGTCTTACTCGCGATTCCGCTCCCAGGATCTGCTTTATTTCAAGGGCCGCGATATTTCAAAGCCAGCATGGGGCCTTATCATCGAAACTACCTGGAATATGGTGCGACTCGAAACCGTAATCGACGTCGGCAAGATTGTAGTGTCATATCCCGCCAAGTTCTGGGATCGAATCGGCCGTCAGCCGGCTGGGCTCAGACTCATCGCCGAGAGGCTCAGGTCGGCCTTTGACAAGAGAAATCCGGACGAAAAAGTCTCTATCCAGTTTTTCTTCCCTTACGTCCGAGGCTGGGAGCGAGATTGGTACGTTTTCCTCAACGACAAACGCAAGATTAACCCCGGGGTCCTCGACCTCCAAGCTCTTTGCAACGATCGGCTCGAAGACTTGGACTACTCCAAGACGCTCATTGGCCACCGATGGCTCGACGAGGAACTCCCCTGGAAGCAGCTCATGGCATGGAACTGCTGCAAGACGTACTTCCAAGCACGTCTGCTCCCCTTTCCTGGTTCCAACTGGATTCCAACCACCAGCGACAAGGCCGAGTATGGCATCGACGGCACGAGGCGCCCGACAGCTTATCTGATGGTCGTCAACCTGAGCCATGTCCGAGAGTTTCTGCCCGATATTGGCACCAAATCCACAGTGTACATCAGAGAGCTCGCGCAGCACGGCTACACAATGCCGCGCCCGGCCTTGGCCGACTCCGAAGTTAGGCGGCTCGCCGGCAGGCTGGAACGCACCTTTGCCAATGCGGAGGCGTGGGCCCTCCTGAAGTTTTGGGGTCGTGGGAGGACCCGAATGAACGAAGAAGAACTCAAACAGATCTTCCTCCAGAGTGCCGCGGTGGACGTCGGGCTGTACCTGCCCATGCCGTCCGCAGGCAATCGTCACAACCCGGCAGCCTTGCAAGCAGCCGAAATGCTCCGGAAGCGCGACGGCGAAGATAACGACGACCATTGTCAACGAATCCTCACTTGGCTTCGCGAGGCTCTGTGTGTTGCCCCAAAGACGAGGTTCCACGAACCGTACACGGGCATCCGTTTGAGCTTACCCCCTGGCGTTTCTGCAGATGTTGCGCTGTTCTTTGTCGAGGTGCCCAGGCAGCAGGATTGGCCTCGCAGTTTGAAGAAGCCTCCGATGGTGATTGACGCGCCGGAGATACCTACCGTAATTGATCTCCAGGGATTCCTCAACACTGCATTCGCGGACTCTCGCTATGTTCTTCGCGCAGAGATTCGTTACTCCGTTGACGAAACTTGGCTTGTGAAGGAGCCTGAGACTATACCAATCATCAACAACGTCGATCTCAACGCCGAGGAGACTGCGTGGTGGAAATCAATGGTGAAAAGCACCTAGCTTGCCAAAGACTGATCAAGCCGATACATGAACCGAGTTTCATACAGAAGAGGCAATTAGCCCGGCAGAAGGCTGACGATGCCACGCTGGCGGAGCCTGTCTCTGGTTAAAAATCTCCCCATGTCTCCTCTGACGAGCGGCGCTGGTTGACGGGCTGATTGGAGATGATGGAATTGAGTAGTTGTGAGTAACTGTTGCTTTCCCGTTTTGCGGAGCGTCCACATTTGTGGATTGACCAGTTTGTTTGCGATGTCATCTGTGAGAGAACGAGAATAGGGAGTATAAGAAGGTGTTTGCTTCGTGGCCAGCGATGAGGCCTGTGACTTCTGTCAGAATCGGAGGTTCGATTTGAGGATGAAGCTTGTCACTTCTGTCAGAGTCGGAGGTATGATTTGAGGCCTCGGCGACACAAGGCGTGTGCTTCAAGAAAAGGTATACTGTCTCCAATTGGCGTATACAGCAGTGTAGTATACTATCGTCAACTCGTTACGCCATTGATGGTTACTTTGAATGATACGGTAGCTTCTCTAAAGTGAATAATATGCCCTTCAGCAAAAAGCCCGTTAGAACACATGATATGCCAATCAATGCTGCTTGCGGCTCCTACCTCTTTGTCAATCCACCAAATGCCATACTGCAGGCTTAGCCTCGATGTCCAGTAGTGAATGGTGTCTTTGTGAAGCAACTTGAACACCGTATCACGCCCACGACATCCTCAAACCCTGGCGTGGGCTCACTTTTCAGGCGGTCATATGCACTAAACAGGCTGTTACTGAAATCTCTTGTCAGATGTCTAGTAGGCACTCGCACGTAATTGTCAAGCATTCCAAGTCTCAGGCTGTTATGACACCATGCCCAATCTTTTGTGTTGAATAAACCCCCGCTCCCGAGGTTGATAACCAAGGACAAGCGTAGTGTTAGGCCTGTTCCGCCGAGTTCAGCAGCGGCAAACATTCGCATATTGATTAATGGTCATACTAAGTTCTCAGAGCTACTTGAAACGGCATTGGCGTAATATAAGAGCTGGACTGTGAGGAGCTGGAAGCCAAGCTCGTCCATTCCGGGCTCAAGCAGTGCCCGTGCCCATCCCCATCCTCGTGAACCGAGTGAGAGAACCAGGGACAACTGGCGGAGCGCTGCCGAGGGGACCCTCGACTGCCCCGCGATGGGCCAGTCACTGCGGTGGTGACCATAGATATAGCCCGAATGCTTTGTTGGCCGCGAAATTAAGAGAAGGAGCTCGCCGGACCGGCAGAATTAGATCCAACAACAGATCGATCTAGAGTCCCGCCAGCAACCAACAACACCCATCGCCAAGTTCGCAATTCGTTCGACCGGAGACTGGAGATGAGGAGTCACCATCAAATCTCCCATCGTCTCCCCAAAGGGAACATTCCACCTTCTTCCTTGTCCCGTACGCACAGTACGCAGCTTGAAATGGATGTAACTCTACAACCAGCCGAGGTGATCCGGACAAATACCCAGCTGCTCATGCTAGCAACGTTGACCTGCGGAAATCCAAGGCCGAGACGGCCGCTTCGTGCCACATTCGCCACCCTCCCACATGGACTTGGCCAAAAGGTCGGACCACTCAAAGGTGGACCAGAATGGACCCGATGAAGAGGATCTTGAACGGCCTTGAAACATGGCAAGTGACGGTTGACGGAGCACTCCAGAGAGCCAGCGAAAGATTGATCCATGTTTCCCAGGACTCGGGAAGAGAAAATAAGCCGAAGTTGCAGCAGACGCATTCGAAGCTGGTAAGACGGCACCACGGTTCGGCGGATGGTTCTCGCTTAATGCGACAAGTCTTTCTTGCTGCAAAACATCGAACATGAGCATGATATAAGCTTGATACGGCGGCTCTGATGTCAACAGCTTTTTTCAAGTGCGTTGTAATAGCAATCGGCAGCATATACGAAGCCATGATGCTATTATTACACACTCCCAAGTGTTCAGCTTCCACAGTCGCGATCCGCTCGTGTGTATACGCACAGTACAGGCATGAGCATGAAGCACGGCGCAAAGGAAATGCTGCCAAGCGTCCTTCCTCTCAAGGGACACCGAATACGGGTCTTGCGCCGTGGATGATGAGTTGGTGATTCCTCTTGATTGGACTTTCGGAGGTGCAGTGCATTGCGGTGGGAGCGACGACATCCAAAGGCTCACACAGCAGCTGCAGGAGGGCAAAGCTCAGCATCTCTAGCCCAGAGGCGGTTGCAGCAATCTGGCTGGACGGCTGCAGGTCGGTTGGTGGCTACAGTGCCGGTTGATGCTAAGGTACGAAGTCAATGGGGCTGCCCAACCTCGTATTCCGGAGCAAAAAGAAAGCATTACGAGCGAGAGAAGGCAAACGAGAGAGAAATTGGAGGAATGCTGCGTTGTCACCCAGCCGCTGCACTAGGCATTTCAGCCAGTGCCCACAATGACAACGATAAGGTAAGGAGAACTTACCACCACACTTGGCAAAGCCTGCGCAGCGCTGTCACCGTCTACCAAGAAGATCGCGACATCCACCGTCCACTGGTTTCTGGACGAAAATGGCTCAGTCGTCGAAACGCTGCCGGCGTCTCTTCCGTGACGCTGCTTCGGCCCACTGAAACGCCGTTGGGCTCATCTTCACCTCAGAGCGAGCCGAAACGGGTCCCTTGCGTGACAAGTATAGCGACACGCGGGCGAGTCTGGAGATCGACAGGGCGCATGAAAGTCGAGCCCCAAGGTGATTAAACTGACAGGTTCGTGATCATCCTGGCGAAAGTAGATGCTCTTTACAAAGGAGATGGGAAAAGAACAAAGAGACGCGAAGTCACCAACAAGATTCAGGTACTAACTCGTGCACAGAATGAGGAGCTTGTACCTCGGTACCTCGCATAAGAGCTGAGCGGGGTGATGCATGAGTGGCCGAGGTAGATTGACATGAGTTGGATCTGCGTCGTTCTTTCCGTTCAACCCAGCCCAACCGCTCAACTTGCATCGCAGCTTCCTGAGCGCACACGTTTCATTCTAGGAAGGACCTATTGGCTACGGATTACGAAGCATTACGTTTCTCCTACTCTTGAGAATTTTCACTCAATCCATCAACTCCGTATTCTCCATCGTCATCATCATCATACATCCGTTTTTCTCTCTTCCTTCAGCCAGCATGATCCCTCTTGCTACTCCCTCGCCCACCCCTGTCGGTGCCAAACAGATCAGCAGAGCACAGCCCAGCAATCAGTATCCCCTGCTGATTTCAGTGGCCTACGCACTCCGGTTTGCCGCAAGACAAGTGCGAGTTGCATATGCACAGTAGCTGCACAAACAGCCACGCACCACGAACGCACCACAGCCAACCATTTCGCGCGGCAAGCTGCCGCTTGAGAGCAATTGCTTGCGCCTCGGTAGCCTGGTTTTTTCGGAGCGCTTGCAACGTCACATTGACCCCGACGAAGCGGAGGGAGCAAGAGACAAGAGACGTTGGGAGAAACAAGAATAGCAACGGCTGGCGACGATGGCGATGAGGATATGGGAAACTGCTATGGCAGCATCCAAATCGATCTTCAGCAAAGAAGCGCGACAGTCTTTCCTATCCCGAGGTCCCGGGTTAATACCAGCATGCTTACGATATGCCCGAGAAGTTTTTGCCAAAAAGCGCAAAAGCCGTCAGCGAAACGGCGGCACCACAGCAACCTACCATTCATGCGCACCTTGGGCTGGCCATCCCCAGCCCTCAGGAGACTACTGTAGAAGTTGAAGCTGAGAAATGTCAAATCGTGTGCTCCGCCATCGTCGATCGCTTGAAGATCTATCTCCTTGGCGCTCTCGACAAGACAACGCGCCGACAGTTTTCTCACGGGTAGCTCAGACAACGGGCGCTTAGGTCGTTATCGATCTTTTCGACGGAACGGCAGGTCTTGCCTCTATGCAGGGCACAAGTCTCAACGTGCTCATTCATAGGCGCATTTCATTACATAACGATGCCTCAACCGCCAGATGGCGTGCGGACAGGGTGGTATGAGTTCTAATTTCGGATCACCGATACGACGGACATCGAATCTCGCCAAGAAGTCCGGATAGAGAGATATTCAGGTTTGCCGCCTTGCTGATCATTTCCGGCGGCCTATTGACTCGGGAGAGCATTCGAGAATACCTGCCTTGCGGCAACTACTACCAAGGTCCTGATATTAGCACATGGTGACTCCGAACATTGGTTTGTTGCTAATGATAGCAACTTTGTCGGATGCCCAATTACATCCGTCTTTGCAAGTTGCGGAGTACGACACAGTACAGAAGCCCTTCAACTCTTGGTTGCACGGGTTTACAGAGGGGCTGACCGTGGGGTTGGAGTTGTGGGACATGGGAGGGCCGGAAAATAAGGAAAAAAGGAAGCTACATTGTGTCCCTGAATACGGAGTACAGACAGGTACGGTATTACGAGCATCACTCAATTTCCAGGACATTCTATCACGACTAATGCTGTTCTGGGATGCTAGCACGGAGAACTCCTTATTACCAGAATATTATTCTGCCATGATTGTTGGCAGAGCACAATGACCGCCTTTCCCCGTATCGATTGAACAGGGGCCTCTGTCGACGCAGAAATTGCGATGGATGGATGCATGTCTCCAAAGACTGGCCGAGAGCGAGCGATGGGGTAGAGACGGGGAAATAGACGACTCAACATGGCGGCCCAAAGGATGATCGAGATTGCTGGAGACTCAGACGCAAAATGGCGAGAGCAAGAGAAAGCAAGCGACTGGGCAAGCGAAGAGGCAAGCGAAAGGCCAAGCGACAACGAGAGACAATTCTGCGAGCAAGACGCAGGAACTGGCCGACAGGCGAAAAGGATTGGTCGAGAAACGTCCACTCGGAGTGAGATGGTGGTTGTCGATGGGCCGCGAGGCGCTGCCAGACCCTCTTCCCTGCACTTGCGTTGGCGGAAACACTCTTGCGCTAGAGGCCTAGTCAGGGGCACGCCTGTGGAGAAGCACGCCTCCAAAGCTGACCTCTCGCGCCTCGAGCCTTGAGAGCCGTACGGTGTACGAAGGCCGAAGTACTGCCACCCCTGCCATGCAACTTTGACACCAGCGGTTCCACCTTGAGGCCTCGTCCAACAACGCAGGCAGTACTTGTACAGTATGCAGATGCCGCGCTGCTCGTACCTGTACCGCCCCATGTGTTGATGTGCCTGGTTGGTGGAGATGCGTACCGCCCTGGTGGTGGCGGCTGCGGATGCACCTCAAAGGAGATGGATCCAGGAATCCCTCCTCTCAAATCATGCACGCACCACGGGGACATTCGACCCAGCGTCTTCGGCTTCACTACCTGGACCATCCGTGCAGGGTTGCTATTCGTATTCCGGGCTAGAACCATGGCAGCGCCAGTCCCCCCCTCTTGGATTTTTTCGAATGGAGGAAGCCTGCAAAGATATAAGGCTGCTGCCCGTCCTCGAGGTGCCCCCAGATCTGGTACCCTCCTTCCTTCCTCATCCCAACACATTCCTTCGTTCTACGCACTTTCTTTCTCAACGTCTTTTGCTTGAGAGGTTCATTCGTTTATACCCTCAGCAGGACTGTTTTGAAGAGTTTTTATTGTTATTGTGTTCATCATGAAGAGGGGTGCCTTGGTTGTTGGCGCCTTCGCCATTGGCGCGGCCAATGCTACGCATTATCCCAACTGCGAGCAGGACAACTGCTACCGCAACCTGATCGACCCTCGCTTCAGCGCCGCGGCTACTCCCGCCTGCTTCAGCTGGCTCGCCGGCACCACTACGGCCAACGCGGCCATTCCCACCGACTACAGCAACTGCCCCGACTACAATGCTTTCAGCTCAGCCTGCTCTTGCGTCACTTACACGGCCACCCACACTGACGGCGGCGCTGCTCCCACCTCTCAGCCCGCCTACCCTACTCCTCCGGCCGGCCAGCCTACCAACGCCTACCCGGTCCCTCCGGCCAGCCAGCCCACGAACGCTTATCCCGTTCCCCCCGCCGGAACGCCTACGAACGCTTACCCCGTTCCTCCGGCCCAGACGACTCCCGCTGTCTCCCCTACTCTTCCCGCCGCCACCCCCAGCAGCCCCCAGAGCGAGGACTGCGAGGAGACCACGACTCAGCCGGGCTTCCCCGAGTCTACTCCCGGCAACCCTGGCCAACCCATCAACCCTGGCCAGCCTCAGACCGATGACTGCGATGAGACCACTACTCAGCCCAGCGTCCCCGAGACCACTCCTGCGGTCCCTACTGTTCCGGCTCAGACATCTGCTGGCGAGCTGCCTGTCACTACTGGACCTGTCGAGTCCGAGACTGCTCCTGTCCCTACCGGCCCTGCTGGCGGCGAGACCTCTCCCGCCTACCCTCTGCCTCCTGCTGAGACCGAGACCGCCCCTGTCCCTACCGTCCCTGCTGGCACCGAGACTGTCCCGGTTCCCACCGTTCCTGCCGGTACCGAGACCGCCCCTGTCCCTACCGTCCCTGCCGTGACTGAGACTGGCGTTCTCCCTACCAGCGCTGCTGCCACCGAGACTGTCCCGGTTCCCACCGTTCCTGCCGGTACCGAGACCGTCCCTGTCCCTACCGTCCCTGCTGGCACCGAGACTGGCGTCGTCCCTACTGGCCCTGCCGTGACTGAGACCGCCCCTGTCCCCACTGGACCTGCTGAGACCGAGGTCTACCCCGTGCCTCCTGCTGAGACTTCCGGCAGCGAGCTCCCTGGCACTACCGGCCCCGTTGCCACCGAGACTGCTCCTGTCCCTACCGGCCCTGCCGGCACCGAGACTGGCGTCGTCCCTACTGGCCCTGCCGTGACTGAGACTGGCGTTGTCCCCACCGTTCCTGCTGGCACTGAGACTGCTGCTGTCCCCACTGGACCTGCTGAGACCGAGACCGTCCCCGTCTACCCGGTTCCTCCTGCCGAGACCTCTGGCACCGAGCTTCCCGTCACCACTGGACCTGCTGAGACTGAGACTGCTCCCGTCACTACCGGCCCTGCCGAGACCGAGACTGCTCCCGTCACTACCGGCCCTGCTGGTACCGAGACTGCTCCCGTCACTACCGGCCCTGCTGGTACCGAGACTGCTCCCGTCACTACCGGCCCTGCTGGTACCGAGACCGCTCCTGTTGCCACCGAGACCGGTGCTGCCCCCACTGGCCCTGTGACCCAGACCCAGGTTGTCCCTGTCTACCCCGTTCCTCCCGCCGAGACCTCTGCCGGCGAGCTCCCCGTCACTACCGGCCCTGCTGCCACCGAGACTGGTTCTCCCGTCACCTCCGCGGCTCCTCAGTTCAGCACCTCGACCATCTTCACCACCTCGGTCCGCACCATCACTCAGTGCCCTCCTGAGGTCACCAACTGCCCCACTCGTCCCAAGACTGTGACTGACACCATTGCCATCTCCACCACCATCTGCCCGGTCACTGCCACCGAGACTCCCGGTCAGTCCGCTCAGCCTTCTGGCCCCGCCGGCTCTGGCTCTTCTCCCAGCGGCCCTGCTGGTGGTGCCCCTGGTGCCAGCTCTTCTCCTAGCAGCCCTGCCGGTGGTGCTCCTCCTGCTGGTGGCTCTGGCTACCCCACTGGTCCTGCCGGCGGCGCTCCTCCTGCTCAAACCTCTGAGGGTTCTTCCCCTGTCACCACCGGTGCTCCTCAGTTCAGCACGTCGACCATCTACACCACCTCGGTCCGCACCATCACTCAGTGCCCTCCTGAGGTCACCAACTGCCCCACTCGTCCCAAGACCGTGACTGACACCATCGCCATCTCCACCACCATCTGCCCGGTCACCGCGACGGAGGTTCCTGGCCAGCCTGCTCCTTCCGCCCCTGGCCAGCCTGCCGCCTCTAACCCTGGCCAGCCTGCTCCCTCCAACCCTGGCCAGCCCGGTTACCCTGCTCCTCCTGCCGGCAGCGGCGAGCCTACCACCACCACCACGGCCACTTCTTACATGACCCAGACCTTCACCGTCACCCGATGCCCTCCTGGAACCCCCAACTGCCCCGTTGGCAGCGTCACCACCACGGTCTACCCTAACGGACCTTCTGTGATTTCCACTCTGGTTTCTCAGACCGTCCCTGCCGGTACCCCCCCCGCTGTCACGCCTGTTGCCCCTAGCTCTCCGGCTTCGGTTCCTCCGGTTGTCATCTCTCCTCCCGCTCCCGCTCCTCCCGCTGCTTCGGCTCCTGCCCCCTCGGCTCCTGCCCCTGCTCCTTCGGCCCCTGCTGTCTCCCCCGTGGTTCCTCCTTATGCCATTCCTCCTCCCGCTGGAACTGCTCCCGTTGTTCCTCCTCCCGTCGGCACTGCCCCGGCCGGATCCCCGGTGTACACTCCCCCGGCTAACCCCCCGGTTGTGTCCCCCGCTCCTCCTGCCGGCACCAACCCTGCCGGTACCTCGGCTGGTGGCAACCCCGGCGTCCCTAGTGGCATCCCCGTCAGCTCTGCTGGCCGTGTTGGTGGCAGCATGTTCGCCGCCCTGGCCGCTGCTGCAGTCTTCCTTTTGTAAACAGGATAAGCTAAAGTGTGTTTTTGGGTCTAGAACATTGGCACTCACGATGTTCAGAAACGTGTAAATAGTATGATTTAGAGCTGGCTTTTTCTATTGCTTTATTCTATACAGCCGCCAGGTCCGCTAGATTTGGATACCTGGCGGGCTACAATGGTAACGAAAACCATTTTTATTTTCTTTATCTTATACTAGTTTTGAATGGGAGGCAGTGTAAATTACTTCTTGAGCTCTGTGAAGTCTCGTGACTGGAGTTTAAGTTTCTATGCTGAGTGTCCATCAATCCTTTTGCCCAGTAACTCTGCAAAGGTTCAATGCTTGATTGGCGTCTATATATTCAGTTTTAATTTAGTGGCTGGCTTGCTACGATTTTATAAGCAGTAGTTGGAGTCTAGCATCTGAGGATTCTTTGGCTTGATTTCCATTATCCATCGGCGTATATCGTATATCCTCGAATGCACCTTTTTAGGCCTTGGAACCGGTGATTACAGTTCGGTAAAGTGGTGTCTAAGACAAACGTGAAGAAAAAGATTCCCCGGGAAGGAAACTTTTGTGTAGGACAATGGAGAGCGGGAACAAAAAGAAGCAGTTGAAACAAGAAACCGCGCGGCTTCTTCGGCTTTACCCGGTTCGGCAAGGCTCGAGAGCTTTCGAAGGGTGGCGAGACAGACTGAGGGGAATTTGGGTCAAGATGGGGTGAAACAAAACTCCGTCCCGTGTCTTTGTGTTTTTCTTCTTTCCTGCTTTTCTCTAGGTACGTCTGGGAGAATTTCTGACCAAGTGTGTGAATACCAAGATTGGCACGCTCTGCTGTACAGCATTTGGAGAAAAATGGTGCCAGTTCATTTTGCGTTTTACGAAAGGTTGTATGAAGTTGATAGGGCGCGACTGGATACGTTGCATGGGGCGAGATTTTTGGTCTTGTAGAATCACTGTAAGCTGATGTTTTGCTCGGCTTGTTTGTCTGCTTTTTGATTCCATTCAACGAAGGAGCTTGGAAAGGGTGCACTGTACGGCTTTGGTAGAGTACATACATTGTTCAGATTGTTCCTCGGAATCAGAGGAATGCAAGACAGGGTCCACCAACAAGCAAGCAAGCAAGCAAGCAGCAAGCCACATATGCACGAGACTGTCACCCTCAACAGACCCTTTGCTGCAGGTACGAGCGAAGATCCTCTCCGTGCGCCGAATCGTGGGGCTAGCCAAATTGCCCAGGGGCATCGACTGGGGGTGTGCGGGTTTCTGCTTCATTGAAAGTCCACTTTTGCAGTTGTGCGCGGGACGTCGGATGTGGCGCTCATTGGTGCATTGTTTCGACCCGAGCTAAGAAGGATGAGGCGTTTCTTACTTGTTCCTATGAGATAGCTTTAGGTGTCAGTTTCTAAAGACGTTAGTGGAGGGGACGGAGGAGGCTTGGGCTTGGACGAAAAGGGAGTTAGTAGGGACGCTTGCTCGGTGTCTTCGGCACTGTCTTTCAAAATGGGTGTTTGTGTGTGTTGCTGCTGCGAATAAACAAGATGCGATCGGGCCAGTGAGTTAGTGCGACGCTGGACGATTTCAGGGAGACGTGGCGGACGGCGGCACGATGATCGATCCAATCCGTTGTTTTAGCTGAAACGCCATGTGTGAGGCATGACGGGAGGAGAGGCTGCATGCACACAATACACACACAGTGTCGGTACCTGTGCCTGTGCCTGAACGACGACAATCAGGCAGCCGAGGCTGATGAGCGAATGCTCCGACGGACGATATGCCGTGCTCTCTCTCTAACCGCATTCCGTAGGCCGGCGTCAGCCGTCTTCACCGCTCGCTCCCTCGTAGCAGCCTGTACGAGTCACGGCGAGTCCTTTCTCCTGCTCGTCAGTGTTAGTAATGCGGGCAATTCATCACGCAACGGAATCCCCCTTTCCAGCATGCCCTGTCCCTTTATTCCACAAGCACCTCGTTTCCTTTTTTTTTTCTTGTGGAGCAGAGCATCCAGGCACAGCCGGGTTTTCCCCAAGCGGCTGCCTTCCGGATTGGAGTCTCGCGTGATTTTGGGATCCTTGCGTGGACTTGCATTCGCACCTTGTACAAATAGATTAGTAGCTCGTATTGCACGGTATGAATTTCTTTCGTTGTTCTCCTTTTCTGGGCAATTGGCACCACTTCGATGGCCCAGTTGCCTCTTTTGCGCATTCGAAAAGCGGACTTTTGGAGTTCGGCATCTCGCATGTTCTTTGAAACTGAAATGTCATGCAGGGGACTCGAGGTGCAGCTGTCTTGTGCGTAGGGTATGGCATGGCATGGTGTAAGTCACAGTACGGACATGCGTGCCCTCGTACTGCGGGCAGAGCGGCCTCCAGGGGACCTCACGGCGTGGCCGGGGGCCGGAGATGCCCTGTCGCTCGTTCATTTGACTGCTTGTTCTGGTTTCGTGGCTCTGGTGAGCGAGTTTTTGCTGTACAAAGTAATACTGGCACTCTGTGACCGTGACTTGTGTGATGCATCTCTCGTGATGCTATGCTATGCAGATGAGAATGAAGGTTGCAAAGAGAGACGTGAAGATGATGGGATTCGGACCCGGCTGCCTTAGGTAATCGGACGCTGCCTTGCAGCCTTGACGCCTTGACGCCTTGAAGCCTTGCCGACCGAAGCGCGGCTACCGATGGAGGCAGCTGGAGAAGAAACTCAACAACTGCAACTGAGCCACTCTCCCTTCGGCCTGATGACTGATGCCGGCCAAGAAATGCTACTCGAGCCTCGCTCTCTCGCAGCAGAGACATCATCGACGGCTCTGTCCGCATCGTTGAAACTCTGGCATTGCAATGGGGGCCGTGAAAGTCGCGGGGAGGAAGCGGCGTCTTTAAGCCCAAGACAGTCTGCGTCCTGGCCGCTCCGCCACACTCGACACTGGGATTTAGACGCGATCTAGACGCCTGATGATAAGGTGCAGGTTGGCAGAAGCACAGCGAAGCACAGCAGCGGAACAGCCACACCCATATCGAGACCTTGTTCGGTCATGACGTGAGGTACAGCCACAGCAGACCAGCCAATCAGAGCCCGCCAGGCTGTTTCACAGCAGTCAAGCACAACAAAAGTGTGGGAGAGGCTGCAGAAAGGGACTGGAGCGATGCATCGTGGCCGACGGCGAGGCCAGCCTGACGCCGGACGCCTGCAGCAGAGCTCCCTCTCTGCCGGTCACTTGATTGCCTGCTCAGCCTTCGCTCGCCGTCGTTCAAATAGGCGCCAGTCTCCAGCCAACATGCCGCGATGCATCCAACACTTTGCCTCTTATGCGACTTGCGGCACGGCGGTCCCGTTGCTCGACTTGTCTGAATTCTGCCTCCGACTGTCTCTACTGTCACCGATCACTGCTGCTGAAGCCAACACTCGGACCAACTCCGTCTGTCGACAAACGCGCTGTGTTGCACCACTGATCCGAGCTCGAGTTACAACAGGAGGCCATGAGCGGACGGCCTTTGCTTCTTATACCATCGCAGTCGGCATCGCCCAGCAATCAGCCGATCAGCCCCAATGGCCGTCCCGCAACATGGTCATGGTCTGCACAGCGCAAGATGGCCAGGCTCTACCTGTTCACCACGCTGCCGGTGGACAAGATCCGGGCCATCATCAACGCGCTGTCTCCCGATAAAACGATCAAGTGAGTCGAGAAATGCCCCAGGCAGCAACATGCATCTATATATGAACTGCATGCACGCACGTGGAGCATCACTACCAGCTCTTCGATGAAATTCGAGAGACCATACGGGCTCAGGTCGCTGACACGTCTGTCACGTATAAAAGACAGAGCTCGGCAAACAAGAGACTTCAGCTGCTCTTCGATAAAGAGCCGCGCTGGCTTCACCCGCGCGATGAAGACGACATGGAGCGGCGAGTCACGGAGCTAGCCAACTCGCCGGTTCAGCTTCGTTTGGCGTCAGAGGCGCAATTCCCATCAACTCACCAGAGCCAAGAGCAATCGCCGCTGTGTGGTGGGAGCGACTTTCTTGGAAGCAGTTGGGGGGCCCCGTCGAGGCTATCCAGTGCATCTCCCAGTGACGCCTGCTCCGGCTCGACCTTTTTTGACAGCGATGCTGTTTTCGAGTCACAGGCGTCCATGTACGGTTTCCCCAACGACATCATGCCGGAAGAGAGCATCAGCACGGGCTGGGGAAGCAGAGACGACGGTGCAGGCGCCCGGCCTCACGACAAGCGCTTTGCCAAGTTCCTCCGCCAGACGACTTCCATGACCGACTCGAGCGCAAACACCACGGGCACCTTCAGAAACCACCTTGGGGGATACGCAGAGTCATACATCAAAGTCGTCAAGCGCCTCGTCAAGAGATTCACCTCCTTGTCACTTGACCGCCAAGGCATGTCGCGCCAGCACAGCACGCGCGTGGTGTGGAATGAGGACTGGATAGGCGATCCTGAGGCGACGGACTTGTCCCTGAGGGACATTTCTTTGCCTGGGAGTCTGCTACACCTCAACCGCTCTGCCTCCTTCGGGTGTGAAACCGGCGTGATGCCCACGTGGGAGAGTGGGAATTACGGACGCCAACGTCACTTCGACTGGGCGACACTCAGGGGACCATCGCCTCGTGCTGCTGCCCTTCCCTTGGCGCCTCTGTCCCAAGACGATATTCATCGGCACGACAGCCATCAACACACCGTGCTGCATCTCATGGCCGCCCACGGCGAATTCCAAGCGCTGTACGCAGCTCTCAGCAGCGGTGCCGCTGCCGGCATCGTCAATGTTCAGAACACCGCCGGGCAGACGTTTATGCACCTTATCAGGGACGATGAAGACGAGTTGAGTGATACAGGCTTATCACAACTCATCGAAGCTGCGCGGGCCTTGGGCTTCAACATGCTGGCGAGGGACTGCTTTGGCCGCTCTTCCTTGCATTCGCTCGCCATGCTGGGCAAGGCAGTGCACATGAAATGCTTACATGGCCTTGATCCTCGCGAGTATCTTCAGCGCGATGCGTTTGGGTTTATACCACCCGTCGGGCCGTGTATGACAGAGCAACCCGTCTATCTCAGTGCTGTGAGGGAACGTGTATTAGGGATCGATCCCACCAGGGTACCGGATCGTGCTATGGACCCTAGGCGCAGTGATCATCCGGCAATATCGCAGGACAGTCAACTGTTGCAGAACATTAGAGTGTCGATGGTCAACCGCTTCCACGAGGATAGGTGCGGCAACAATGGCCTGCACTGCCTTGCCGTGGCTCCGCTGAGCGTGGGAAGCTTAGCAGAGAGGCATGACTTGGAGCTCCCCTTGGAAACAGGGGAATTCGGCATCCCGAACCACCAGAGAGCAGTGGACTCGTCGGAGCCGAGTCTGCGATTCCGATACGAGACGCTGCAGTCGTTGCTTGATGCCGGACAAGACCCGAACCACAGGAACATGTTCGGCAACACTCCCCTCATGGCCTTTGCCGCGGCGCTGCCGGAGGAGGACGAGTACAAGACTGGGCCATCCATCTTGCAGCTCCTCGTCTCGAGGGGAGCCGACGTCAATGCGCGGAACAGGAAGGGCGAGACGGCGCTGCACGTTGCCGTGCGCTTCCACCGAAAGCTCGCCGCTAAAGCGCTGGTTATGGCGGGGGCCAACGTGGACGTGCGGAACTCGGACGACAAGAGCTTGCTCGACGTCTGCGACGCGCACATTCCGTCCGAGCCCAAGGAGTATGCCAAGTACTTGGCGTGCAGGGCGTGGCTGAGCGGGCCGGCGAGGGCGCAGCAGAGCCCCTCGTTTTGGGAGGAGTGGAGGGTGAAGGGGAGGGTGAAGGTTGAGTGAAGATGGGTTGGCATTCGTTTCTCTTGGCGTTGGCGGAACTTTTGTGCTTTCTTCTTTTCTTATACCTTGTCCCAAGTCGGGCTCTGGTCGGGTTGACTTGGGATTCGTTTCACTTTCTTCTTCTTTGCGGGGTTTTCAAGTGGCTTATTGGGCGCTTTTGTCTAGCGGTGTTGGGCTCGCGCCCCTTTTGCCTCTCTGTATTTGTACCGTGTGCAGGTCACGTAGGGATAGAGATAGACCAAGCAGCTTTTCCTCTTTTGATGTGATGATGGAAGCGAGGCTTGTGATGTGGTAGTCGTGGCGGCGGTGGGGAACTCGCTTGATGTAGGGCTTGATGACATGCTCTCAACCATGCGACTCCCCAGCCCTCTCACGAATATTTTCCCTAACGACACTGGTGGATGTTGGGAACGGGTTGCGAGGCATTGCTTCTTTAAGGGGGGATGGAACAAGATTGTGCGCTTTTGTGGCGATTATTGCTGTTTCGCGTCCCCGTTACTGAAGCAGGCGACGTACCGTCAGTGAGTTTCCAATAAACATCCCATAATAAGTGACACTATTGAGCATCGGTCGTGCGGTTTGGTATCAACGCAGCGAGTATGCCTGGAAAGGGGAGCGCGGACGAAGCTGTTGACGATGGCGGCTTCTGGAGACGGGGAAGGAAGAGATGATGTCGTCTGCCGTGTTGACTTCGGTGAACGCCGCTTGAGGAAGACTTGCTGCTCAAGCATGACGCGCCGTCCAAGTGATGATGAAACGTTGGAGAGGACGTAATTTGAGAAGTGCAATGTTCGGCTGGAGATAAACGGTCCCCTCGCAGGGAATGTCGACGCGGTGATGGCAGTGGAACAGGTGAAGGACACCAATAAAGTGTACGTCAGCTGCCGCGATCTCAGTCCTGTTAAAAAGCCACAGTGCTGTTCTAACCTTCTCAGAGTTGTGAATTATCTGGTGCTCGGGGGGGGGGGGATGAACAATGTCCAAAAGGATGACGATTGGAAGTATTTGCTGGTATTGCTGCGGCAGATGTAGCTTATGTGGGTGTTGATGCTTACCGCACTTTTACCTCCTGGGTGAAATTGTTTCGGAAAGCAATTTAATGATCCTCGGAAAAAAGCGAAGTATATGATGGATCAACTGCGACCTATCTTGTAGAGAAACATGCTGATATGGTTCATCTGTCTTGGTGTTTTCTCATGAATTTTGTACTTGGCTCAAAAGGCAGAGCAGGTGGGGCTTCCGAGTTTACTTCCCAGTTGGGCAAAGATGAGGACGCTGATTGGCTGGTTTTCTTCCGGCCCGGGCCGGTAGCGAGGTGGAGTCCACGAAATGGACAACTCTCGGACCTTGCTGAACAAGAGGCACCAAGATACTTCTAGTACTTACTCATATGTGTGTGTTGCGCATTGCACGGTTCGCACTAGGGACGGAGTATGCCTCGATTACTTCTGGCACAAGTGCGGAAACACATGCGATTGCGCCGAGCTTTGTTCCGTGAGACGGCGGTTGTGGGCCCTGTCTCGGCTGGAGTCAGGGTACCGTGGTGGTTCCCAAGTTTTTGTAGTAGGCTCCTTTGTGCGGCGCAGTTCGAAATCTCCCTTATTGGCCTGACCTTCTGCTACTTGATTCCCGCTGACTGTGATTAGTCATCTGATAGTGAGCTTGCAACGATTCAGTCAGCCATCAGAAGAGAGAGGCAGGGCTTTGGGGCATGGATTCCTGGTGTGCAGTACCATAGGCCTACATGGCCAAGATGGCAAATCAGTATCGAACCGGCCGAAATTCCTTCCCTGACGTTGCAAAGTTACATTTAGATCTAGGGCTGCGAACGATGGATGCGTGTAAAGGCGAGGTTAGGCGGGACTATATAACGCAGAGGGCATCCAGTCGCATGACCTCTCTTCATCGGATTGCAACACCCACCACCACCATCGGTGCAAAAGCGAATAGACTGCAAAAAGAAAATGAATAGGGGTTTAGAAGGAATGCAATGGATGGGAAGGGGGGAAAAAAAGAAAAAGAAAATTCAATGCGTAATCTGGGAATCGAACCCAGGGCTCCCCGACGTTGCGCATGGCAACGGAGAATTTTACCACTAAACCAATTACGCTTATCTAATCGTTGGAAGAAAGCGGCACACTTTTGCTCTATAAGGCTGAGACAAGCCTAGTGCGATCCTGCTGGATGCTCAAAGGGGGAATGCTTTGCCTCGTTGGGATGCGTGTAGCCGAATTGTGGGAGTCACTTCTGACTGGAGGATGGTAACGTATGAAGAAGGTACTCACAGGCCTCGGAGAAGCCATACTCATATTGTTTCGTATATGCTCTCCTGTTTGTTATATGCGTGTAATTGGGCGACCGATCACACATCACCTGCAAGTTCGCGTACAATTCGCGGCGCAATCAAAAGCACATGCATGCATATGTATCAAACAACTTTTTTCCAAGACGTTATATTGCTGCCTGTTTGCCTCGTTGGCTCTTTGCTTGGACGGTGTATGCATCCTTAGTGTTTCCCTCACAGGTCGGTCCCTTCACCACCCCCTCATGTAAGTCAGCTCCTCGCCATTGGTCCCTTTTCAGCCTCATCCACGCGAAAGTGTCTGATTCCAGCCGATCCGTCATCGGAAACGGCCGTTCCCCTGTCGGCTGCACAATTGCGTGGATGCTTCCCATAATTGCGTGGATGCTTCCCATTTGCTCTCTTCGATGGGTTCTCGGGCATCCCCGATTGTTCGTCCAGCGACCGTGGCAGGACTCATGTTACACAGCCCTTGAAGATTTTTTTTTCGAACCAGGTATCGGCACGTCAACTCTACAGGGCTGCACGCCTGATGTTGCCGCAGCCCTCCCGTGGTTTATCCCCCTTATTCCGTTGTTCGTGCCCTACTCGTGGTGTCCACGTGCGAGTATGTACACACAACTGGCGAGTGTATGCCGTTCTACTTTTGTGGCAGCTGGCTGGCGTTACTGAAGCGCGTATCGAATGAGCGGATCAGGGCAGAGGCGCGGGCTTCTGCTTCTGCTACCGCCTTAGTTTCGGCTCCCGTGTGACCCAAGCCTGGAGGAGGGCGCGATTGGGGTTGGCCGACGGCAAAACGATCTAGTGCGTAAGTTGGGCTATCGGGGATGCCGCCGAAAGTAGCGGATTGCGCACTGCGGGTGCCGTTGTCCCTGGATTTCATCAGTATATGTGATAGTTCGACCGGACCCCTTGATGGGTGGTGCGCTGACAGATGGGAGCGGGAGATCAAGACATTGTCGTATATGATGAATCTATGCACAGTAAGGTTTCATACCTGGAATTGCCGTAGAAGTTGGCGCTGCGAGAAGACATTGTGGAGGTGACTTGATTGCCGCGAGAAGTTGGAGGGAGGGAGATGTGAGACAAGTATGCGATCTCAGGTAAAGTGTAGATAAATCGCGTGTAGATTGAAAGACGTTGACGATATGTCTGGATGGTTTGGGATCCAGGACGATTTTATATCTATCAAGCTGTGCGACTATATACATTTGCCCCGAGCACAAGCCCATGCGCATCACAGGGGGGTCTGTCTCGATGATTGGTTTCTTAGCTTAGCCACTCCTGTGATGCTCTGTTCTTCCTCGATTTGGAAACAAACCAGCCTCATCATGGGACTCAGGCACCTGGACCGATGCCTAAGAAGTGGATGCAAACCGTGCGGAATTCTGTCGCGACCCCATCTGCCGACTATGCACCGTTGTATCGTGTTTGGTTTCATTCATGTATGGGCGGCTTGTTTTTGACTCTTCGGTGCTGCCGTGGAGAAGAACATGGTTCTGAGGGCCTTCTGATATTGGTGTCAAAACGGCGTTCTAATTACGTAGACAAGTGTAGGATCACAAAGTGCAGTGTCTCATGGGGAGCTCTCCTGAGCGTCACTATATTTGCAACTAAGATACCAAAGGTGGTATGGCACTCGATTGCTCGACCCAATCACCTCATGCTATACATAATCTGCCCCCCTGAGGACCACGAAAGGGAGGGAGGCTATTGGATTAAGTTGTCTTATCGATGTGGGAGGCTTGGGCCAGTGACCTTGGTCTTCGAAGAGCTTTAGCGGTTCTACATGGAGCCGCAAAGCCCCGACATGAAAACATATGCAGCACGGAGAGCCCGTAACCGAGCGCATATTGGACCGACAGACTAGATGCTTGGTCATCGGTGGTTTCGGTATGACCTTGTGGAAAACCACGCCCATTCTTGTCTTGCATTTCTCTCGGCTCTCGCAAGTTGAAGACCCAACAAGCCTAGCCCCGACGGAGAATAAATGCACGAAACGTCACAGAGGGATGGAAGCTGAAGACCCCATTGGATATTGTTTCTCGGCAGCGGACATCGAGAAACGGCCTAAAGATCGGCGAAGCCGGAGTGTATGCGTGTTTTTGCTCTCTTCGCCTGACGTTTCCAACCCCCTGCGTATACAGGGGCCTCATTGAGTACTTTGTAGGTTGAGAAAGTCTTGAATGACTGAAGGGACATTCTAGTGCTGGAAGGATTGGCTATCGGGAGGCTGGGCCTTGAGCAAGCCGAAGCTGGAGGGTGGTGATGTCCTAAGACATGTCAGGGGCTGCAAGGTAACCAATGCATGGAGGTGTATATGCTTGCGGCTTGGAATAATTGACCGAGAATGATAGACTTACCAAGGTACTGAAAAGGGAACATGGAAATGAGACAACCGAGCACTTGGTGGTCCCGTAAATACACTCCTTGTACATGACCTCACTTGGTGACGGGGGTTAGACCTGGAATGCGCCTTGTCAGAAGAATTAGCTTTGCAGTATATGCCTTGAAGATAAACACTAGCTAAAGAAACACTCGAAACCGATCATTAGCTCTAGCATTAGAGGAATCATGTTTCTGCGAGCTGTCGTGCTGTTCGATAGTGGTCCATGAGTCGAAGCCTCGAAGACGACGCACGCCGGCCGCCCATAGAACTGAAACACAGAGCTGGTTTCTGTTCATTCATGCAAGCGTTTTCTGCCCGTCCACTCATGCAAGGGGCGTCCGGTGAAGTGGAGCAGCAAACGGCCCTGTACATTGATGCCGGTCTCGTCGCGTGTGTCTGCCATATCCCACAGGAAGGAGGACAAAAGACCAGACGCGTAATTCGTACCAGGATAGAAGCACAGGGCGGAACAGGCCTGCTGCAAAAGACTGAATCGTAGGCCGAGCGGAACTACGATCCAAAACTTGGCTCTCAGGATTCAAGGCAACAGGCACCGGGATATATGATGCAGTTATAGGCCTGCGTTGTTATGTGACTGCGATCAGGCAAATTTAGGCTGATTGATGCCTGCGAGGCAATTGTTGCCTTATTGCGCAGTATTGCAAGGCAGTCGGGGGGGGGGGGGGGGGGGGGGGGAAGTTTGCCGAATANGGGGGGGGGGGGGGGGGGGGGGACAGGACTTTGCCCATAATGGATGTAGGATTTCATACATTTCTTCATTGCCCCATGAGAATGTTTGCGATTTATCAGTCGAGGAACTCGCCACCCGCCGTTGATATTCTATCGTTATTCGTACATTCTTATTTAAAAATTCTTATTAAAGAAGCTTGAAAGGAATGGCTCGTGACTTTTGCGCGAATTTCCCTTCTCCCTGTCCGAAAAGGACGAGGCTGGCGGCTCCGATGATAGGGGGGCAACCCGTGAGGGGTTGTCACCCAACGCAAGAGATAAGAGAGAAATATGGTTAAATAGAACTTGATCTGCGATATTTCTAGCGGCTGAATGGTGAACACGGTGATGCTTCCGAGCGGGGCTCAGTTATCTCTCTCCATTTTACCCTGCCAGCGTTGCATCCTGGGGCCGAAGCTCTCATTCTTTCCACCCACATATGTCTCGAGCTCCCTTCTGCCATCTGGTTATGCTTTTTTTTGTTTTCTCTAGTTACCAGTATTCCAGAGTGTTGATTGTTCGCCACCCGATAATTCCAGAATTCACCGCCATGAAGGACATTTTTCGTCGTCACGAATCGCCGGCTGAAGAAAATCTTACGTCAAGGCACAAGGAATGGAAGAAAAAAGAAGATGTGATGGAGAATTGAGGCGTGGAAACAACTAAGTGAAGGACCAGACAAATCGATGGGAGTCGCCAGTGATGGGATCGTGCGATCACTGGGCAGTGACATACTCGATACACATAACGCGATACGCCTTGCGATTAGCCTTGCTTCCACCGCCTACAAGACCACCGTCCATTCTCATATTATATAAGTCAACGATCTTTTGCATTACGGCAGAATGATGTAGGACGGTAATGACTCGTTCCCCGGGAGGTATTCTACACATAGGCGGCTATGAGGATGGAGTTTCCCGGGACAGGGGGTGAGTTTGCCTTAGCCGCCTCTTCACTCTGGCGAGTAGAACTTTGCCACTTGTCCCTGGGCGACGGATAGGGCCAACGCTAATGAATACATAGAGTCATCACAAATACGAGGACAGTCGTCACGCATTACACGACAATCAGAACCGAGGAGGCCGCTTGTCTCCTCCCACTCGCCGATTCCACCCCGATGATTCGCGAGCGGAAGAAGAACACTCGGGGCAACAGCCAAGGCAGGATTCTAATACAAGCTTGGAGAGTGACGGATGCAGGTGACAGACAAGAGGCGGGTGATAACATGTGGGGACTCACCGGCCATGTGATGGAGGACAATAATAGTTCTGGATGGTGATGGATCTGTGTGACGGCCATTCGGCATGAGCTGCCAAGGCGAGAGAAGACATTGTCACAGTTGGCGTACAAGCTCTTTGCCGCTTGGAAGGGATGATGAATGCCGAAGATAGGGCCCAAACAAGCGCTCGATGAACCATGTCATTAGGTTTCGATTGCACCGCTTCTGCCTTACATGGTTGACACAATTCAACAACAGAGAGTCGATTGGCAGGATTGAAGGAGAGGGTTCCGACGGCGTGCATGACACAAGCGCATATACAGCTGTTGTCACGGATCGTGGGTCAATTTGTTGCTGGTGATTGGCTGCTTAGATTAAAATGAGGCTCTGCGGCGATCGACGGCTTATCTTCACGTGTGCTGTTGTCAGGAAGGTGGAGGACCTATGCCGAAAGGTACTGTAGGAGCACTGCCGTGAGAGTTGCCGCTGGGGTGTAGATGAATAGACGTTATCAACGTGAGATGAGCCTGTATTCTGTCCCTCGGCACCTGTCATGCGGCAATAGTGTTTGCTGTTCACGCCGTTGAAATCCCGTGCTCGTATTGCTTCTATCACAAACAATGGGATCATACAGGAGATGGTTTCATCTAACGCAGGACAGGGGTAGCTTTCCGACGTGGCAGCAGGGAAAGAAGAAGCTGTGAACACGCGCATTATCAAATAACAGAGTAGGATGAGAAGACGGCCCAAGAAGATCAGCGTGACGGCCACGTGTGTATGTGCTATTGTTGCGACATCATACGAGGTGATCTATAGGTAGGCTTTGGCAGGGGTTCGGGTTGTCCGTGATGTCTGGTGTACTGTTCTACGCACCTGCGGCCGGGTTTTCCAGCTTGCGAGTTTGACAGACCAATTAGAGATATCAAATGATGCACATCAGCACCAGCATCCATTTTTTTTTTTTTTTTGCAATTTTGGAAACGTCCTTCTATTGAATGCTCGGCAACGTTTCTGTAATGGTACCTTTGAGGGGCAACTTATGGCCAAGTTGCCACGGTGGCACCAAGGCGAATGCCATTGAGTGATGCGCCGAATTGCCTTGTCTTAGTCGATGAAAGGTGGAACTCTCGTAAGGCGGGATGGTAATATGAGAGGGAGCCCAAAAGGCAGCCCGCGTCTATTGCTTTCTGGGGGCTGCCTTTTATTCCGCCCCTATGTGCAAGTGGAGTAGTCACAATATGAGCAGACTTCGCATGAGTCTAACTTTGCATTTTCCCCTGAACCCGCTTAAGCCAGTATGTGATTGATAAAAAACAATGACAATTTCCCGTCAATCCCAACCTCTAGTGATAAAACTCCAAACACGTCTTCCCGCAATCCCAGAAAGTTGTCCGGCGTCATCTTGTCCAGAGCGGCCTGACTTTCGTACATGTCCTTGCGAACGCCTGTGACATTTGCAAAGCGGCCCCTATTCGCTCAGGGGCCGCTCATTGTCCCCAAGCTCTCCGCCGAAAGTCATTCATCCACGCCACGACGAGCTCCAGGTCCTCTTCGTCCTCGGGCTCCGGCCCCAAGGAGTCAGGTGGCAGGACCAACTGTTGTGGCTCCACCAGCCACCGCTGCAAGCAGTGGTTTCGGTGCTCGGCGAGCAGGCTGAGGAGCCATGGTGTGGGCCGAGTGCCCCGGCTGCCGGTGATGGGGTCGAAGACCGGCTCGTTGTCCCTGTCTTGCTGTTAGAGGACGTTTCTCAATGCGGATGTGGGTGTGATTGCATACTCGACAGGAGGTGGAGGGGTTCCCTTTCCGAAACCGAGGAAGGTGAGCAGCTTGTCGAACATGGCTTTGAAGGTTGTAAATGAAGGTTTTAAATCGAAGCTTGTAAGTGAGGGTTGTTAGTGAGAGACATGGATTCGAATTCACTGAGAGGAAAGCGGCCAATTTATATTTGGAGAGTAAGTCGATGGCCGTCGAAGTATCTCGAGTGTTTTCCCCCAACGAACTGTTGAAATCGAAGCTATTCCTTTTGCCATTGTGTGTATCCAAGGTTTTCGGCCCATTCCATGAGCTACTGGCGGTAGGTGGAAGGACGTTGCCGATCTGCTCCGCCTCTCAGATGTATTTCCACTGGTTAATGCCTAGATGGAGTTGGTGGCTTCTCTTTAAACCTGATCGAGCATCAGAGAACGTAAATATTCAAGACTGCTCTACCCCCTTTGAGAGTGAAGACACTGGGCGATTCCTCGATTCGTCTAGTGTGAAGATAAGCACATAAGCTTCAGCGCCTGATGAATTAGAGGCCGAATACTTGCCGCCATGGCATTGCGATGTTCGGATTTCACTTGGACCTCGCTTGCGGCGAGTGCGAGCGCCATGTTAGCAAGCTTCTTCCCAAAGGGGTGATAAAATGAGCGCTGACGCATTTCCGTACTGGATCAACAAGGCGCAATTGTTAAGTCCAAGCGGCTCCGGCGTCTGCTGTTCCAGATGCATGGAAAGTTCCTCATCACCCCGATGACCTTTTGGTTAATTGGTTTGTGCAACTGTCCGTCGAGAGTACTGCAATCCGACGTGGGTGTATTTGGTTTTGGACTGTGCATGCGCATATGGTTGACGCAATGGTGCCCGACAAGGTTAGCTGAGATGAAGGTAAAGCCGAGCTGTAGACTCAATCCAATATCTGCTCATGCGCGGCACCCATTTGATACTGGTGCAACGCGCGGGATCATGCAGTGGATGTGGCGTTCCGAGCCAAGGGAGACAGGGACAAATCATGAGACGCCGAGGCTGGGGAGTTGAACTTCAAACGCAAAAAGGGGGGTGAAGCTTCGTACACACCTCAAATTGGCATATGAAGGCACACCTGCTCCGGAGCTCATCTGCCATTGGCTTACCCGAGACTTTGGCGCATGTCCTTGGCAGCAGAGTTGCTTGGTGCCTCGCACCTTTGATGGCGCATGCGTAAAAAGTGCGAACCCCCCCCCCCTTTAAGCGCCGCGTGCTCGGCTTAGAGATTGGATCGAGACGCACCGCACCTTCTGGCTAGTTCTGAGTGCGCACAAACCGACCAAGTAGCTTCAGGGATTTCAAAAATGCGGCAGCCATGCTTTGTACAGCCGTGGAGATCGGGCTGCAGTAAATGGTCAGACTGTGCAGAGTCCAGCCTAATTGCTTCCCTTGAAGTCAGATCCCCGACATATCAATTGAAACACCTCGGGTAGTCTGTTTCCAACAGCATTCTAGAAGCACGTGCTTGACAAGGAGCCAGCTTTGGAGTCAGTGGAGTACAATGGACGCGTATATACCTGGGTGGTGCTTCGTAGGTGTGCCCCGTACGCGGTGTAGATTGCTGCAGGATGCGTCACCCGGCTCGAAAGAAGGGTGGAGGGGAGGGGGGTGAACCCATTGGCCAGTTTCACCCTCCCTTAGAGACATTGCCGCCTTCTGGTGGCTTGCGTCCATGCCGTTTCTGAGAAGTGTCTCCGCTTGCCTTACACTTGTTGTCGAGACGTGTTCCGACGCCTCACGGGGGATTCTGCTGATAACCCTTGTAATGGGTTGGTGATCTCACAGATAAATGCTGGCCCGGCGGATGACAACCGGAGGGTAACATCTCACTAGGTGGTCGCATCTGCTCAAGCTCATTGGAGTAAAGCGCAACGTTAGTGCCCTCACTGATCCATAGCCGCAGGGAAGCTCCCCACCCCGGCAGCCTGGAGAGTTGCCGATTCGTCGTGATTTGCAAGATGGCTGATCCTGTTTGTGTTAGCACGTGTATGGGTCAGAGCCCCGGTCAAATCTGGAGCCGGGACGCGGCGAGGCAGACGGAGGTAATCGTGGATGTGGACACTACTCGTATTAGAGGTTGGGCAGGGTTGACGTGTAAAGTAGCAGGGCAGCCCGGGATGGCAGCCCGATTCGGTGTCCTTGGCAACGCAAGTGCTAGCAGTATATGTAAGGTGATGATGACCCGAGTAAGGGACCAGGGCAACTGTTGGCTCGTCGACGGCAAACCTGATGCTTATCACAAGGCGTCCACGCACGCAGGAGTCGCCTGGTGGCCACGCTCAAGTTGCCTCAATGCTCATTTTTTGTCGCGTTTTGGCTGGCCGCGAGACATGCAAGAGACGGTTTTAGTTTAACCAGCATCCCAAGGTACTTTGCACACTCTAGAAAGGTCACACAAACATGAAGTATCTGAGAGGTTGCTGACTCAGCAGTTCCTCACCAAACACTTACATGGCAACTTGAGACGGCCTTAAATCGAGATCAAGTGTATAAGCTCCCTGGGTTCTAGGAGGTTTAGGAATGTAGTAACTGATTTGTATCTTTTTTTCTCTTCGTAAGGAGAAAAAGTCAGAAACTTGATTTGGGTGGTTGTACTCTAAGTAATAATCTCTCACTATTTTGTCGGGTGCTGGCTAACGAATCTGGGGTGCTGGTTAATAGCTCCCTTCGGTTACTAAGGTACCTAGGTAGCCAAGGTTGGTGTGTGAAACGTTCCCAAGTACTCTTCATATGTTTTGCTCTTGAATTGTGACAGACATAAGAAATACCCGTACATGCACCTGTTAAAGATCATAAGGCGCCTTGCTTCCGATGCGACCATGCCTTGTATACTTCTCGACCTCAACAACTGACATGACACCAGTGATGCGGCCTTTGATTCGCGATTGGAGCTAAAACTGCTGCTCGAAAGCATGCAGCTTCGCCGCCATGCGAGCCTTTGCAGCTGCTTCGGCTTCCTCCGCAGACTGAATCGTGCTGAGCCCTAGGGGACTCTTCTGCTCCGGATCGCAGAGAAATCGGCCGATGGCGAAGTTGTGGTTGGGCGGGCGGTTTGGGGCGGGGGGTTGCACCGGGTCGCTATAGAGTAAATAAGATGGAACATATTAGCGTTGAGGCCTGATAGCTTTGCAAATGTCGAGTTCAAGTGTCTTCAAAGTGAAATATAAAGGAGAAGCATGGGAATTGGACGCTTCCAGGAGAGAACATACTTGATACTGCCATTATAGACGGCGTTGTTGGAGGAGTTGGGCATTTTGAACGTGCGGGGTGCGATGCCCTATTATTATGGTGCAAGGAAGGAATGTTCGACTTCGAATGTGAGGACGAGTTATATCGCAGTATATAAAGGGATATGATTGACGGATGATGCTGGGCTTCAGAAGGATGTATAACACATATAAACAGGAGAAGTGGCTGCGAATACAGTTGATCGATCCATGGCCATGGCAGACGGGGGGACATTAACTTATATAGACTCAAGGTAGGCATTCGGAGCGCGCCGTAAACACTTTGCATGGACAAGGCGTTCGCCAGTCCTAGGTAGTGAGGTGCGCAGCGAACGAGAGAACCTTCTGCAAAGTGGTAATAACATATCGATGATGACTGGGCGAAGAGTATGAATAACATAGGTTTCCAAAGGTGTAGTCCAGGCTTTCCAGCAGCTGCCGCAGAGTGGGCACACCAGACCTTACCTTATGCGATGGTGACCTTGGCCTCCGAAGGTGTCGACGCACAAGTGAAATGCAGCCGCATCAGCCGGCCGCCGAAGGATTCAAGTCAAGGTCAATTGTCATGCATGTGCAGGGGAGCCTTGTTGTAGCGCCAAGCCACGACAACGGATGCCGTCCATGTCCACCACGCTTGCGCTTCCCTTTCCCATCTTATCCCTGCAGCACCGCCAGTCCCAATCTGGATGCATGTGCTCAAACCCCCGTACAAGAGGAGCATCTGGTGCGCTATGGAGTACGATTAGAATGTGATGTTCATTGTTTTTTTTTCTTGTGACTAGGTATGGCGGAATGCTGGTATACATACCTTAGTCAGGAGAAGCCTTCTGGAATAGCTTTACTACACAGTATCACAAGGGATGATATAGCTTGATTCCGCAAGCCATTTTCCGATCACTCACGCATCTCGCTTCTCCATTTGTCGACTTTCGGCCGGCTGGGCGCAACAAAGGCCGACTTACATACACAACACATACAAGACACGGGCACCCGTACATCTTGGCCTCTAACCACCTATCTGAAAAGCATCAAAATGCCCCTCACCTAATTTCTCTCTGGTTCTGCGAAGCATAAGATACTAAGTACATGTGTACGTTAAAAAACCAGCAAAGTGCGCTCTATCCAATGTAACCAAATGTGTACCCTCGAGTTCACCAGCTATTGAAGCCAACATGATGTGCGGAGACCTCTTGCCATCTCAGTTGGCCTGCGGCTCGTTGTTTGGTCCGTTGTTCGCGTTGAACTGCTGCTCGAAAGCGTGCAGCTTTGCCTGTATGCGGCTCCTTGCTGCCGCTTCAGCTTCGGCTGCGGATTGAACAGTGTTGCTTAATTCCAGGGGACGACGCTGTTCCTGGTCAGCGAGGAAGCGACCGATGGCGTCGCTGTGGCTGGTGTTCCCGTGTGTGGCGTCGGAACCTGAATGGTTAATGCCACTGTATCGTACATGTGTCAGCGCCAAGTGCTAGTAAACCCTGCACTTCGGTGATATCTTGCGCCTCCAAAGGAAAAAGGAGGACCAGGGACTAAGATATAGAGGGGACTTACTTGGCACTACCATTATAGGCCGCGCTGGTAGATGAGTATGGCATTATGCAATTGCGATGCTTTATGCTGCTGAAGCAAGGGACAGGCGTGCCTCTGCAAGTAGAGAGAGTAATATGGAGTAGGTAGTTATAGAGTAGAGCGGGGCAAGTACACAGCAGGTTGAAGGGCTCTGAAGAATTGTTAACCGCATAGAAAGTAGGGAGGCAAAGAAGACTGTGATCACTACCAGTCCACGGTCATGATCCTGCAGAAGGGGCATGGTGGCTTCTTATAGGAAATGTCAGAGGCATTGGCAACCGTCAGGCGTCATGTTCCAAGCGGTCCAAAACCTTCAGACTCGAACCTTCAGACTTTTGGCAGCTTAGCTGTGGGTTCAAGGTCCAGACATGCACGTCAAGCGGTAACACCTCCCCAGCAACCAATCAAAAGGCAGCCCGTCCAGGAAAGGCAACCGATATCAATATGCCTCTTCGTGCATTGCATGTGGAAAAGTCCCGACAGTTAGCGCGGCATAATGTGGCTTGCTAAATCACCGGCATGGCAGCAAGCCATGTCAGACCTGTGTGCAGTTGCAGGCACTGATTCCGAACGCACTGATTCCCAACCCCGACTGATTTGTGTTAGGCAAGCTGGGGTCTGTGCTTCTTTAGCTCCTACCTAGTATGCAGGGCTTGTCTGCGAAACCGAAAAGGCACTCATACCACCCAGGGCTATACACCTCGCGGGGCCGCGGACGAGTGGTTGCCTTCAGAGGTTTAAGGTCCAGCCACTAACTCGGGGAAGGTAGGCTACCCCTGGAAAAAAAAAACGCAAGACACGCCCCAAGCCACAACACCACCCAACCCGGCCTAGGAATATCCCGTTTTTTTCAACCATTAACAAAACAAACAGCAAAAATGACTAGAACACAGCATGACACACTCAAAAAGGCTTATGTTCGTGGTGCTTATAAGTGGTCTAAACTCAATAGTCTTGATTTTTCTAAGAAGGAGCTATTTAGGTTCTTTAACGTCTCGCGAGCCCGGGGCTATAAGATCCTGCGTAGTGTTACAATCTGGTCCCTTGTAACAGACCGATCCCTTATAAACAGCTGGTTCTGTCACACTAATTGCTACAATTGCGATGAACCACACCCGCTGCTATCCTGTCGACACAGGAATAATCACATAGCTCGAGGTCAATTATTTTGCGCTTAGTCGTGCTGATTTGCTGGTGATTCGCATCAAGAGAAACTGTTTGATGGATACCTCCGGATTTCACAATCTCCACCGAAGGAAACATGAAGAAACTACCTAGGTAACACACACGATTTGCCTGGGTTGAGTATTCAAGTCTCGGCACTTCACGGAGGACACCCACGCCTCGATAGGAGTTCTCCGAGGCTGAGACAGCATTCAGCAGTCTGTCAATTGAGAGTCAGAAGGCAAACTCTGGTACGAACAGTACATATCAAGGTAGGTATACGTAATGCGATGCCCAGTGTATTCGAGCGAGTGTACCTGTACGTGTAGCTTGTGAGAGTGTGCCTGTGTAGCTGATAAAGGCTTCTGCTTCTAGGGCTGTATAAAAGTTATGACGGGGTTTCCACGTCGGCAATTCTGCCTCGCCCCTCGCGCTCTCTGATAGCAAACATGAACCGAGTCCTATGCCTCTCGAACTGATGCCCAGGGCTCGTGTCAATCAACTCGACCAGAGACGACGGAAGTCATTGGGCGAGAGAGTCGTGTCACACCCTACATTTTGTGAGCTCAGAGCCCTTTGACAGGGACCAGCCCTGAAGATCTCATGCGTTCGACTCGCCTCATCCAATCAGCAGGCGCACAGCCCCTAAACTCCAGCCAGATGCCTGTGAGCAGCCGGCTTGTATTGTGCTACAACACCAGAGCTGCAAGCCCAAACATGTAGCCACGAGATCACCTGCATGTTCTCTGACGTGTACACAGCGAGCTGATATTCGAAATCAAATGCTCATGTAGCACCGAAGCAGGCATTGCTTCTCCCACAGCATGCTCAAGGCACGTGCTTGAAAAGCAGGGCGGCGACAGCATCTTTTTTTTTTTTTCAACTCCCGGCAAGGATCTTGATGTTATGTGCCGCGCGGGTGTGGGCCCTGAGTCTGCCGGGCGCGGGAATCGGTTCATTTCTGGTGTAATGCACAGCATTATGTGCCACTGGCTGCCACTTGTCTTGATACAGCCTCAACACCGAGCCGTAGCTTCTGAAGCGATATCTAATGTTTGCAAAGACGTCGCCATAGCATTCGATGCGAGTGCATGCAATCGGGGGATGGATAGAGATAGGGGGAGAGACTAAGGGGGCCGGGGGCCGGGGGGTGGAACTAGGACTGTGCATTCACCACTGAACAATCAACTCTCTACTTCGTATCACTGCCAGGGACGAGAACTTGACCAAACGACAAGAGGCAAAAAGTCTCCGGTTTGCTTGCTCTCTGCAGGCAGAAGCCCACATAACGCATTTCTCACAGTCTGCCCTTCTATTGAAAGCATCATCGCAGACATCCCTCTGCGAGATCTTGCCTGGCTACCTGTAATCTGTACTACCCAACCATGCAGTTAAAGTCAAAACACCACCCATCTGCCACTATGCTCTCCATAAGTGGCACTCAAACG
Organism: Trichoderma ghanense; assembly: GCF_004382785.1. Classification (NCBI taxonomy): domain Eukaryota; kingdom Fungi; phylum Ascomycota; class Sordariomycetes; order Hypocreales; family Hypocreaceae; genus Trichoderma; species Trichoderma ghanense. Next base: position 96,584 of record NW_027395680.1, on the reverse strand, counting down.
CCGTTTTCTGTCCGCCCCTTGCCATGATACCCTGATGGACAGCGTACTATTTAAGGCTTTAGGACTCGAAAAGTCGCAAAGATCAAAATTTGCGAGTTCTTTGAATACGTGATACATTTCTTCCAAGTAGGGGGGTGTGGCCTTCGTTGGTGTTACTGACGTAGAGGGCACTAGTGTACATGCCCATACACCAAGAATAGCTTTTAAAGGGACGCCTACCTCAATATACTCCAGTGTTTAGTTGTGGACGCGGTTTGCTTGAGCGAACTTGTTTGCCAAATGCCTCGAGCTGCGCCGACATACTGAGAACCCGTCTTCGGTTGCTCCCTGCTCGCGGGCATGAATGTACGCTACCGGGGGGGGGGGGGGCGCTCATGAATCGCATGGTCTTTGCAACGTAGGAGTCGGTCCAGGGTGCGTGGCATCGCCGGGAATTTTTGCCTGCAAAATGGCCTGTAAGCGGGAACTGCGTGGAAGCATCGGTCGGCTCGGAGCATCTAGCCGATCAACAGAGGGGCAGCGCGTATATTGTGGGTTTGGCCAGGGGTACTGCTGCCATGCCTTACGGAATACTGATATCTGATGTTGCTGCGAGACGCAAAAGATGTCGAGTAAAAGAAACCCTTCCCCAGACGATATACACATACTGCTACTGTTGTGCTAGTTTGGGTTGACGAGGGCAGCATCATGGCGGTGAACTATGGCTTGTGCTACAATACCAGGGGAGGCAGGAGGTACATGGCCTTTGGCAGGTTGACATGATGTGGGAGTATTTCATGCATAAGTGCGATGTGGTGGTAGAGAACTATAGTATAAGAAGTAAGGGAGAAATAAAAACATTGTTTCTGTGTTCAAATGAGTATCTGGAGGCATCTTTGGTCAATAGTATTGCAGATTCTCGTCGAAGCTTGCTTTCCGTACCTGAGACTCTCTGTACTGTACACCGTGCGCATTGTTCCATCCGTCGCGGGGTGTCAATAAGGAGTCTGGAGCATCCATGAAAGGGTTGGCGCTGCACGCCGTCGAACAGGAAGATATCTATCATGTTAGGTTGACAAACGTCCTCACTGTTCTTTTCCCTGCACTAGATGCGTATAATATGTTGGTGCATGTTGTTGGCGAGGTCCTGTTGAAGAATACCAGTGTCAACTGATTATCGTCGCTGGGGCCAAACAGGAACAATCACTAGTTCAGGAAAATCGGGGTCCTTTATGCACTAAATTTAAGCTCCAAGCCTAGACGAAAGACGGCGCCGGCTGGTCCCGCTGTCTAGCGCTAGTCATGATGGAGGCCTTTGTTCATTGCTAGGGGTCTTGGCTCATGTTTAAATCGACTGCATGCTGGTGAGAGTCTTGGGGGCTCTGGGTGATATGTGTACAGGTGCGTGTTCAGTATAGCGGGTTAAACTCTGTGGTACACGGCAGGTCTTGCATTTCGTCGTGGCATTGCCTTTTTGCGCAAGGTGATCTATCAGCGACTCATGCAGTTAACGTAGATCAAATACGGGGTGCAGGCACGAAAAATTTCGAGAAGAGGTGCCTGTATTTATCCTATCTAACCAGAATCTACTTGACAAGAAACTTAACGCAGATCCAAAATGCGGCATCACTTCACCTCAATAGCTACCAGTCCACCATCATCACTCGAAATATCCGGCCGTGAGCTTTTATTGATGGTCAACAGCCGAGCTGGCGCCATGACCAAACTGGGCACCAAAGGCGCGCAGCAGTTCCTTCATGCGCTGCTCAGCTTCAGCCTTGCTCTGTGCTTGTCCGAGGCCAGGCGGTGGTCTTTCTCCGCCGCCCTGCAGGAAGCAGTTCATGTTGTATGAGGGGTCGTTGGGGACTCGGACGGCGGCTTGGGTGCCGGCGTCGCGGGGGGCTTGCCGCTTGTGGGAGGCACCACTACGACGCCAGCTGTTAGTGAAAGGGAACGCAACGGATTTGATGGTAGGTGCAACGCTGAAACGAAACCCGGATTTTTGAGGACATGAACTATGGGAACGTCGGGGCATGGATGTATTTGGCCGAGGATACACGTACGTGTCGGCAACACTGCCATCGTAAACTGCGCCAGTAGAGGAAGCAGGAGACATTTTCGGTTGTATGGAGGAAGTTCTTCACAGTTGGCGATTGCAAAAAAGTATGGCAGAGGAGATGATCGAAGCGTGAGCGTTTGGTGATGAGTAGGAAAGAAGAAGGAGGATTATACATGGTCTTTATATACGTCGACCTTGCTGACCCAACTCCAAATGACGCCTCAAATGTTTGCAAACTCATACTCTTGACTAAACTGCTTTTTTTTAGGCATTGGCGTTGAACGCTCTTGGCCCTTGAGGTCATCATGGAGGAGGGAGGGAACACGCTAGCGACGCCTGTCAGGGGTTATGGGGGTTGCGGTCACCTTAGGGAGGCGGGGGGGTCGTACGAACTCAGAATAACACCGGCAAGGTTTTTTTTTGTTGAGGCTTTGCCTGCAACTATGTAAAAGTACGCTGCCTGGCTGGATTTCATCTCACATACCACTGTCAATCTCAGGTTTGCTCGCTCCCCCATGCAGGCTCCCTCCCTGTCTTTGGATTGTTTGGGGTGCAGCGCGAACCTCTCCCCGCACGTATGAGAGTCGGAGACTGCACCGCTGCAAGCTTTGGCTGGCGCAGGCTCCGAGGACGCTCCGGGAGTACAGATTGGCCAGAGCAAGCAGGTACCGGTACAGAAAACGCTGTACGAGGGCAGGGCGTGGGCCTAAGATGCCATCTTTGCTCTCGCATTTGCTGTGGGCAGACTTTCAGACATAGTTTATAGCTAGATATCAGAACAAACATCAAGACGGATTTTTTTGCGACTCGGCAAGAGATGCGTCCTACTGCCGCTCAGCCGCTTGCACCTGTTCGTGCGGAGAAGACAGGGGGTTCACTCCACTAGGTAGGTACCTATCTGCGCTCCCTCCAAGGCACAGCTTCATTGGTCGCTTCCCGGTGTTCAGACACCCCTCCCACTGCCGGCTGCAAGCTAGACGTAATCGGACTTTGACAACGTGAGCTTTGCCCGGCATGGCCGGTCCGAGGGGGAAAGCTCAGCATGTGTAACCTAGCGTACGCCAGGGGAAACTGACAGCCTTGCTATGCTAGATTCGTTACGTGAACGCTCTGATTCGGTCTTTCAGGCCCTCCACCAGTAGGCGGGATCCAAGGCAAAATCGTACGAGATGCTGACTGGCTCTCGATTTTCAAACCGGTGAGGCACGGAGCATGAGTAGCGCGATACATATAGAGTAGCCTCATTTACCTATACTGCATGAGGAAACACGGGTGTTGGTCAGCTCACGAACCGGTCAAGAGCACAGCATGCCTTTCACGTAGATGCCGCGACATTCAGGTACAGAACGTCCCTGTCAATCATGTCAACTGTGTCATCCCGGGGAGCCGCCCCCCCCCAGACATCTTTGTTGCAGCGCGTTGTACAACCCGAACATCGCTGCAGCCTACACCGAACCGTGGAACTTGCGCTTGATAGGCATCACATTGAATCACAACAAGAAAACGTACCACGCCGCTTGCAAAGGCCATAACCGAGCCATGAATCGGCAGTCGGCACGATTGTCTCCGCACACATTTTCTGCACACGTAGTCAACCATGTCTCTTGGAGTTGCCCTCTCCGTCAATCGAAGAACAACCTCCTACGCGCTGAAGGGTCCTCGAGCATATAGTCAGGACTGTCATTCCAGGGGGGAATAACATACGCTTCAAGCGCACCCCGAGGACGATAGCTTGGATCAGTGAATCGCCGTTCCAAGAAAGGCTTCTGATACCTGTGAGGCGGGAGTTTGTCCATCCTGTGGGGAAATGTGGGGAGACATGCGACAAACTGGGTTGGACAACTTCGCAAGCGCTTGTACGTCGACGCGATGCACGGCAACAGGTATCTTGGAGACAAACGATCAACGAAGGGCAAAACAAAGCAAAAAAGAAAAAAGAAAGAAGGAAAAAGCAAAAACATACAACAGCCGGTGTTCGCTGGTGGTCACCCACCCAACTACTAATCTGCCGGTTAGTGGCTTATCTATGGGGGAGCAGACGGGACCCCGAGTTTTCCACTACCTATGGTCGTATGTGCTCTCCTAGACCTCTATCCAGCCATATAACACACGTTTAGTGGCGTTCATTAGAATGAAAGGGCAAAAAGAGAAAACATACAACAGCCGGTGTTCGCTGGTGGTCACCCACCCAACTACTAATCTGCCGGTTAGTGGCTTATCTATGGGGGAGCGGACGGGACCCCGAGTTTTCCACTACCTATGGTCGTATGTGACAGTAACCGGAAGCAAATCGGCTTATAGCAGAAAGACGTTCGAAGAGGCCTTTGCTCCCGCTGAAATCATCGCTTTGCGGTTGATGGGAGCGAAATGAAGAGGCCGTGGCCTGAACGAGACTGTTCAATTTTCATGGCCGCATCACGAGAAGTACTTGAGCCGTGCTCCATTGTTGGTTTAAAAAAAAAAAAAAAAAGAAAAAGAAACGCGCGCAACTTGCTTGAAGTGTGGTCTATTGAGTGGTAATGCTGACGAAGTCTGACTCTAACTCGATACAAAATACTACTCATCATCGTGTGTGGTTGCCATCTGAACAGACTCAAGTGACCATACGGGCATTGCTCGACCAAAGGGCATAAACAGGCAGACATCATCTCTGTCTAGACACTATAGCTAAACTCTCGCCATCATCCCCGACAAGTGGTCATCTTCATAGTATGGATACATCCATGGCGCCACGATATCCAGTACATGCGCGTGGTTGTAAGGAACTTTGAAGTGGCTCACAGGCTCGCAGAACTGATCATAGGTCTGGGCCGAGCTGAATCTGTTGTCGAATTCATCGAGCTTGGCACGCATGCGCTCCTTGGCTATGTATGGGCTTTGGGGTCGTCTGTATCCGAGGGGTCTCTTGAGTTCGGAAATGTACCGGCGGAAGACAAAGGGTCGACGACGACGACGGGGGGCAAATGTAGCGGCGTTGGCTTTGATGTCGGCGAAGGTAGGCGTGGATGCGAAGCTATGGCTCACATTGATGGTTAGACTTGAAGGGGATGAGGAGAAGGTATGCGCTTCAAGAAGGTCCCAACCACGGCATAAGAGGGCAAAGGTTATTGAGTGTGTGCGTGTATCGTGTCTCGGAGAGAGGAAGATGGAGATGGAAGGACTTGTAGAGCGGCACTTACGCGTCGTTACCGGCGATATAATCAAAAGGACCGGGCGTGTTGGAGTCGGTGTCTCCTAGAACGTTCCAGCCGTTGGTAGGGGAAGAAGCCATGGTCAAGGCTGGGGCTCAGCGAACGGCGACAATGCGAGATTATTGCAGACAGAAGCCGTGATAATGATGATGGTTGTTTCATGGCCACGGCAATGGAAAACGGAGAGGGCAAATAGCGGGCTTTTATAATTTGCGAGGATGGAGAGCTGGCAAGAGCCGTGGATCCCTCCATCAACGGCGGCGGCGCACCAGGGGGAAAACACAAGTACGGTACATGTATAGAGGTATCATGTTAGAGTGGCATGGCACACCTAGGTCTAGTAGGTAGTGGCAGGGCTGGAGCGTCGAGGTGCGTTTGACTGCAATGCCGGGGGGAGGTGATCCTGCGTCCAACAACGGCAAATACCTATTGTACCTCGCATGTACACTTTGCGCCCTGCATCTATCCCCTGTATGTGCTATCACGACTTATACCTACTTAGGCGATGGTGATGTCTTCCCTGAAAATGTACGAAAGGGTACCTCAGGACTATATGGCTAGACGACAGCTTTCTGCTGAGGAACATTTCATGTTGAGAACCATACTGTACGTAGACCCTCCCTTGGTTGTAATCGTGTAATCATTTTGCAGCACCCCAGCTAGAAGCTGCGACCCGGATAACGCTACTCGTTCTCGAGCCGGGGCTCAGCAATCTGTTGTCTGAGGAGGCACGGAATGGTAGTAGCAGGCAAAACGCTAACGCGCGCAACCTGGGAGGAAGCACCACATCTCCGTGTAAGCCAATCATGACCTGACCAGCCCTCATGCCATACAATCCGGACCCCAACCGAAGGGTGCTTTGTACCCTACGAACCCTGCTTCGCTAGTCCCTCTCTGACCACGGCTGCTGACATTGGTTACACACAGAGCACTCAGTACCAGTTCCAGGACCACAGTTACCGAAGACTGACAGAACTTGATTCTTTCAATATCGGACGTGATCCTTCAACGTTGTAGAAAGTGACAATTTGGAAGTTCGGATTGCTCTGGGGTCGCTGTGACAGCGTATCATGAGAATGTTGCACTATCCCCTGCTGGGTACAAGTTGGGATGAGAGGCACACGAATTAGGAAATTCCGGAGCATAGACACAGGGTTGTGTTTCTTTATAAAAAGGCTACATGTGATATCTGCTACACACGTTCGGGTTCTCTGATTTCTACTATACATCAATGGGTCAAGTTAACCTCACAGCTCTTACAGCACCGTGCTCACCCATCACCCATCAAAGAACACTGCACATCGGCTTCTTCGAAATCCTCTGCACTAAAGCACCCCTATCGCGAAACCTCTGCGGAAAATTAGCCAAGTCAGCCGCCTTCAACAGCCCCCGCGCCTTAGACGCCTCTCCCAAGCTCTCCGTCCTCGACAACTTCCCGCCGCCGCCGATAATGAGCCCCAGCAGGGCAAAGAGCGCCGACGTCGGGTCCTTGGCGATGTCGGCGATGGTGACGGCCGCGTTGCCGACCAGGGGGCCCCAGGGCTTCGCCGACAAAGGGGAGGCCCATGAAAACGAAGGTGAGGAGCTTGAAGTTGTGCTCGCGCTTTTTCTCCCGCATAACGAGCTCGCCAATGTCCTTGATGTACTTCATGCTGTCGATGGACTCGGGCTAGGCTGCAGCACCGGCATGTAGAAGGCGACGACGACCTCAGGCTCCAGGATCTGGACGGTGGCGTCCTTGAAAGATGTCGACGGCCACTTGGGCAAAGGTTGACAAGAGCGTCTCCTGCAGCGTGGCGATGTTCGTTCAGGCGTTGTCAATCATCTCCTTCGGGTAAGCCACGACGATGTCGTCGTCCGAGGCCTTGATCGGCACGTGGATCCGGCGCCGGTAGATGCGGCGGCAGACGGGTATGACTCCGTTCCCGTAGGGCCGCCGGGGCATGTCCTCGGCCTCAGCAGCGCAGTCATAGTCCTTGCCCCTGTCACCCCAGGCGATCCAATCCTTGTCGATGCACATAGTGGCGGCCACGTCGTCGTAGAAGCCGTCCTCGTCCGTCTGCTCGTACTCGACGCTGAACGTCTCCTCCGGCTCCAAAAGGAGCAGCACGCCTGTGCAGGGACCCCAACGGCGGCTAGTTCAAGGAGATCAAGAACGCTCCCGATCGTGGCCAATGCGCGTCGCTACAACCGGGAGACACACTTGACCAAGGAATTCAAATACTGGGCAAAGAATGAGGCAAAAGTCATATTGGATGTGAAAATGTCTGATCCGAGCCATCGCACGTCGAACTTTGTCGACCAGAAGGTGGATCTACATGCGACATATGACGCGAACAAGGCCGTGGAAGGGCTAGGGGATTGGTCAGTCAAGATCAAGATCTTTTCTGTGATGCAAAACTCACAAGGTAGTGCTTGAGCCATGTGAAGTGCATCCGTTCTGTTGAGAAGGTTGAGAAGAGTGTGGATGCTGGTTGTAAGTGAACGACTTGAGTATGCCAACACAAGAGGGTTCTTTTTTCTGCAAAAGGGCGTCTCCGTGCTTTGGGACAATCTTATGTTTAGCCTATAAATTTGATTCAGCTGGGAGAGCATACTTCATCTTAACGTGACCTTCTTGTATTAATGATTGTTTTACTTCCTTGTCTAAGATCTTATCTACCTTGTCCAGAGATGATTTTGTACTTAAACTTCGGTTTGAGTAGCAACATTCAAAGATCCTCATATCCACGAACCTCAAAATAGTCACTTCGAGTTGGCGGATGCTCAAGGGAAGGTACCATGCCCACATTGCCATCCACATCGCAGTCGTCGGTACAAAGCATGAACAGGATTTTGGGTGCAACTCGCGGTAACTCTTTTTTGGCCTGTATCACCCAAGGATTGTCATCGTTGAATTGGTTCTCATAGTTATCACCGTCCCTCATGTGCACCAACCGCTGGCCGTCTGGGTACTCTTTGATAATGGGATTCCAGGCTGCAAATGCATCTCCATCAAAGGGTATACAGTTTTCCCAGTTCATCTTCGCGCGCAGCCATGCAGTTGCCATCATGAGCCAGTCTACCTTTTCCCTCCAGGCGTGGACGCGAGATCGAAAGGTGGGCGACATGACGAGAGAAAGTAGTTGAATCACTTCCGTCCTTTTGCGGTTGGAGCTGTTGCTTTCGAAAAGGGCGCGGAATGATCTGATTTTCTGCTCATCATCGAAATCGACCAGTTGCACCGGGGCATCGAGTAGTAAGCCAAACAAGTCGGATGCCACGGCGTGCTCTTTTTTGACATGAATGGAGATGAAAGCCATGGTGGCGGATAGGGAGACATTTGCAAACGGCCTCGGATAGTGGTAGGCGAATTCGTTGTAAACCATGTTTAAATCTTCATCAGCCAAGTTGTCTTTAATTTCGATGTACGGAGTCTGGCGCATCATGGAGATGTCCCGCATTTCCAAGTCAAAATCGAAGCAATACTCTGCGGGAAGCGATAAGGGGACCCCATCGAGCCAGTTCAGCCCGTCAATGAGAAACTCTCTGAGCAGCTCTACATCCAAGTCGTAGTCCCAAGCTGCCTCCGCGGTAAAGTTGAGATGATAAGTGTCCAAACGAGGCTGGATCCATATGGGCCCCAGGTTCCAGGAATAATCCCGCGAGACCATCTTGCCCCAGCGCATGGCGACTTGTCTTGACTCGCGACAGACGGAGGCAATGCGTGGCGGAGCAGCATTCTTGAGAGATGGTCGTATGGACCAGCATTTGTGCTTCTCACGAAGGCGCTGAATCATGTAAGGGTCATCTCTCTGGACTACTCGACGAGGCAGACAGTAGAACCAGATGGCCAGGCGAAGCTCCACAGGCAAGAAGGCGAATTGAGGGAATACGGTCGACTGCGTTTCCATGGTGGAAAAGGGAGATCTGTGGGTGTAATTGCTCAGAGGGCGTTTGTAAGTGCGTGGCGGAGGAGACAGAGATTCTCTGCACGGGACGTGTGGGCAAGCGATCTGTTTTAACTCATACCCTGGCAAGCTTATCGAGGTGAGTGCTTTTGCAGGCATTACTAAGCCGGTCTTTCTTAGTCTTTGGTTGGCTCAGTTCATGTTGGTCGGATACCGTCCGGGCAGGGGTCTTTTTCTTAGACGGTTGGGACCAGTTGCATGAACTTCATGAGGGTAAATTATCTGGAATTAATCGTTGCAGACCCCATCCGAGTAACGAGCCTCGTTGTTGGCCGTATTCCATACCTGAGTTGCCTTGGCGGGTTTTGGCAATGAATCAAATCGAGCATTATGAACAAGCCACAGGGACCGGAAGCTGGAACGGGCAGGCATGAATCCCCGTGTTTGAATTGAAAGCGCTTGCACATTTCAACTACGAGCCTGTGTGAAAATAAAAACCCCGATGGCCTTCTGGAAAATAACCCTTGTTTGCAGTTTGACAGGCCGATGATCCATTCCGGTTGGAACAGTAAAGATCTTCATGCTTATCTGACGGATGCAGCTATTTATCGATCCGTAAGCCAAGAATCACTCCCTATATACGAAACACCGAGCGTGCTTGCATGGCATTGTGCATCTCTTGATGCCAGTATTCATGTCCGCCCTTACAGTCAGTTCTAAACTATAGTTCAGAACTCTCTTCAAACATGCCTCTTCTACTCGCGATGTGATGATGAAATTCCGAATGAGGGACGGGCTTCAGGCGTCTGGATACATGCAGCCGTAACTGACATTGAACAATCACATTGCTTTCAACCCACTCCGGGGAACTTATATGCAAGAAAGTGCCGCCTTCGTCAAGGAATGCCAGTCCATCAGGTCTTCCGCTCTTCATCCCATATTACTTTGCCATATACGAGATATCACAACTTGTTTGGATGACCAATTGACAGGGATATTCTGGTTTGTTGGGTAACCCTTATGGTTCGACTTGAGGCCTTGCACTTGTCCTCCACATGGTGAGGAGGGCTCAATATCCACCCGCCGTTACTGACTGTCTACCACGAGGTGACATCCTCAAATGCACCTCGTATCACGCATGAGCATGCACTGAAGTTTTTTGTTGCCGGGTGAACATGGAGAAGCAGCCCGAACTCAAACATGTACAACGAGGTAGATAAGATACCTACCTACCTACCTACTCAAGGTTTCGTGGACAGTGGCTCAAGCGAACAAGGCCACCACAAGCAAGGCGGTAGTACCTAACTCTCGTAACCCATTCCTTCACGTATACCTGGCTCGCATACGTACTAGTAGGTTGTATACATGCTTTCCACGCTGTCAAAGTCCAATGTCGGCCATTTTGCGTCTGTCGGCGGATGGAACTTACAGACGGAACACACATACAATCAAGCACAGCCTTGTAGACGTTCGTGATCAATACCGATTTGGCGTCTACATGCCTTGGTGTACAGCAGTCAACGGCTCCCAAGCCCCCTGTGCACGTTGCCCAGGCACTTCGGTCCTCCCTTTGGACGTGCAATTAAGCATCTACAGCTAATACCGACTGGTAGTAGTAGGAAGGCAGGTACCAACAGGACGCAGGTACCACGGGGCCAGGTATCTCTTGCGCCTTCCATAGACTAGGGGATACCTGATCCACAAGGCACGACCGTCTCGGCGCCCCAAAGCTTAACGTCGTTTGACTTCCGCCCCTGTTGTTCCCTCCCCTTCCCTTGGACAGATAAAATCTTCTGGTTCCCGCATCACCTCTCTTCGACTTCTCTCTTCTCCCCCTCTTCCCTGCTCCCACCAGTATCTTCGATCGTTCCAAACATCATCACTCTCGTTTCTCGATTCTTCTCCAGCAGAGGCTCACGCCGCTCTTAGCACGTCATCGACAGGCGAACTTTCTTATCCATCGGTCTGTCCAAGCAGCCAGTCTCCCTGGGCTCGCTGGGCAAGCCCGCTTGCACCGATTCTTCAGCCCACAAACCTACCTAAGTTACTCACGTCTCCCGACCATCACGCGAGGCTGTCATCGTGTCTTTTAACCTCTCGCATCTTCTTCGATCTGCTCGAGCCGATCTCCCACCTCATCACCCCCTCATCCAGTTGCCATCCTCTGCGAGCCACCGGTCATCATGGCCTCCTCTCCCCTCAAGTTCGAGATCCCCAAGGAGTGCCAAACTTTTTCGCTGTTCAACCACCTCCCGCCTGAGCTCCGGCAGCAGATATGGACCGCCAGCTTTTCCACCCCTGGAATTAGCTTCGTCAAGCTCGAGTGCGTCGGCCGGAACTGGCGATGGCTGTCGGCGGCCAGACGATACCCACTGGGCATTGGTGACCTGGACTCCTCCAGGGAGCACGAAGAGGTGGACGAGATAGCCGTGGAGGTGAAGAACGAAACCAGGCCTAAGAGGCTGGTAACTATGCGCCTCGTCCCGTCGGTTGCAGACCGAAAGGCCGACTTTTCTAATTTCCACGACCTCAACAAGCAGCTCAGGCTGCTCAGCATGACGTGCGGAGAGTCCCGCGACTTGGTGGATCGCGTCTTGGACAAGGCTGGCGCCGTTCGCCTGAGCAGCAGCGAGCTGCTGGCCGTTCCCGGGTCGAAGGATATCATCTTTCTCGAGTATCTCTCGCCTGACCTCTTTCAATGCCGAGGCAACTACGACGTCAACCCCAACTGCCGCCCTCTGAATAACATCCGGCGAGTGGCTATGCGGTACTGCCACCGGTGGCATAAGAAAGACTGTCTGACGTGCTGGCAATGCGGGCTTGTCCATAAGGCGGAGGAGAGCATCGCCTATCCGAGGCACCTATACCAGTTTTTGTCAAGGCACCTGCCCAACCTGGAGGAGTTTTACTTCGTGGACTACCTGCTCGTGCGCAAGGCTACGCCTCCTGATGCTGCTTCTGGTAAGTTTTCAGCCGAGTGTCGTCGTCTTGATGCATCGTAGCCACTCACACATGGACAGAAAGCTGCTACTACGCTCGCAAGTACAGATGCGGCCCCCGAACATACTACGAAGCAGACGACAAGAACTGGAACATCAAGCCCGAGTTTCTCCACTTGAAAGCGTGGCTGCAGGATCACTTCATCCGCTACTCCAAGGCCAGCCCGCTCAGCTGCCAGAGTCACCCCGAAAAGGTGCGGTTTGGCGTGTTGGCATGCGAGGCGGACATCGTTGCGCCTTTGTCGCTCACGGCGCAACCTACGCCGCCGGCTCCAAAGGGCCGCAACAAGCGTTTGCTTTGCGATTATCATACGCTGCGCCAACATCGACGACAGGTGCTTCGCCGCAGGTCTCAGACGCCGCTGCCGGTGGATTCGAGCGTGGTGGCGGCCAATGTGCCGTTTGTCTTTGGCGACCCCGACAACTCGTTTGAGTTTACGTTTGAGATAGACTGGAGGCGAGTCTGAAGGAAGAAGCAATTCGTGAATGAAAACGCGGGCTGTATAAGGAATGTGGGTTATGAGCGTTATGAACTGGATGATTTGTGTTTGGGACCGGATTGTGGGACGGGGCGCGGGCCTGATACCAAGTTGGCTGTATGGCATAAGGGTGGAAAAGTAGATGCGGACTGTACAATAGAATATTGACCTTATAGTTACCCTGAATTGGACGGTTATTATCATTAACGTGTTGTATTCCATCATGTTTTCCTGTTTTAGTTGGTTGGCTCACGGCACCTGTAAAGCGCTGCAAAATATTGTCTACCTAGGTACCGTCCGTCTATCTGCCCTATTCTACATATACGATGTACATTGCTCTATTATATGAAGTCTTGCACAGCTTCCCAAAAGGCCTGCGGGTCCTCAAACATGGGCAAATGGCCCGTGTTGGGGACGACCTTGAGCTGCGTCCCCTTTGGCCCGAAAAGGCTTTTGAAGCCGTCCATTGCTTTGACGAGGGCTCCCTTTGCATCGCCCTCTCCCACAACGAACAAGCCGGGCACGGGGCACGCAGGCATGTCAGGCTTCATGTCGTAGTCGGAAAGAGCCGTACAGCTGTGCTTGAAGCCCTCGACGTCGTTGGCGGCGACCATGTCTGTCATGGTGCGGACGAGGTCGGGCTTCTCCATGGAAGACGGGTGGAACCAGCGGGCGACGGTCTGGTCGGCGAGGGTCTTGATGCCGTTGCCCGCACCTTGCTCGGCGATGGCGACGCGGTCTTTCCACGCCTGGGTGTTTGCGGGGGAGGATGCGGCGTTGAAGTCGCATGCGATGAGCTTGGATAGGCGGGAGGGGTATTTGAGGGTGAATTTGAGAGCCGTGGCGCCGCCCATGGATACGCCTACGAGGGTGTCTAGCTTTGGGATGCGGAGGGCGTCGAGGATTGTGAGGAGGTCGTCTGCCAGGGTGTCGAGGGTTGCTGACACGGGGGGTTGGGGGATGGCGTGGCGGCCGCGGGTGTCGTAGCGGAGGATGCGGAGATGGGGGCGGTGAGACTTGAGGATGGCGATGAAGGCGTCCCACATGTGGAGGGATGTGAGGAGGGAGTTGCAGAATGCGATGGTGGGAGCGTCGGGGGAGGGGTTTCCCTCGAGGCGGTAGGGGATGGCGAGGGAGTCTTGCGTGGTGACGAAGGATGAGATGACGGGATGCGGGCCGGCGATGGTGGATGTCTTGCCGTCGTTGGAAGTGAATGATGCGGATTCTGGGAGCCTTGACAGCGGGTCGAGGTCGCGTGGTGCTAGGCCGAATGTGTAGAAGAGGGAGTACGTGCGTCTGTCTCTGGACGCGACGGACTTGTCAAAGTCGTCGTTTTTCCAGGAGTTGTCGGAGGCGGCGTTTTGCTCTGCGGCAGCGAGGCCGTTGTCCTTTGCGAAGTCGTGAAAGGAAAGGTACTTTGTGGGCCGGTCTGACTCGAGACTCGAGGTTTTGAAGAGGCGGCTGCGCAGCCAGCCGGGAATCTTGGACATGAAGCCGACGTGCTCCTCGACGAACCACTTCTCGAACAGGGCGCTTGCTTGGGGGTTGTCCTTGAGGGTGATTTCGGTGGTGACGGCCACGAGGCCGCTGGCTTCCTCGTCGGTCAACTTTTCTATGGGCATGAAGAGAGGGGATTCCGTGGCGTGGACCAGGTCGTAAAAGTACCGCGCGACGTCGACCTGTGCGATTGTAGCGGCTTCTCTGGGCGAGCGGTTCGCGCGCAGCGTCAGGTACGTCTGGGTTTCGAGGAGCGCCATGTCGGTGACGTCGTAGGCGGCGAGGAACGCTGGTGTTTTGCCGTCTATTGCGCGGTAGCGGAGGCCGTTTGCGAAGATTTGGGGGATGCGCAGGCGGGTTGGGCCGTGTTCGTTGTTGTACCATTCGTGGAACTGGTCGAGGGAGAGGCCGGGATGAGGCTGCATTGTGACGTAGAGGTTGCCTGGGGTGGCCATTGTGAGATGCTTCTCAATGATATCCTTCTACAGATTCTTGTTTCTTTGTGTGAGAGTATAGACTGAGGTCGAAGAGATGATGCGAAAGGCATGAGAATGAGTGAGAGTTTATATCGTCTTGGTGAGATGAGGTCCGGATAAATGTTCGCCTCAGGTCCAAACCCCGCGATGTCTCGGCAGTTGGAGACGGAGCTGGAGCTGCCCCACGTGGGCCGGAAACCTTGGCCGGGAGCTGATCGGGGAGTTAATGATTGCTGACCAAACAGGTCCAGCGAGTCGGAGATTCTACCGTCTTCATTCCATCGATTGATTAGATGCATTGAATGATTGATCTGTCGAATACCTAGGTAGGTTGTAGTTGATTGATGGATGTTGTTGTTCTTGTAGGTACCTGTCAATTCTGATGGCGGGGCTTTACTAGGTAGATACAGACCTAGTTGAGAAGGCACGCCCGTGAATCGGGTGGGGGCTCATTCCTCATTCAATCGCGCTTCACGTGCGCAGCCTTGAGATGAAACATCACCCCAACGTCAACTTGTACAGCATCACCAACCAACGCCTTCTCTTGTCCTTATCATGGTGCCTCCTAATCACACTCGAGCTGTGCATCCCAAGACGCCAGCCACTCAATCACGGGTCACCTCGACATGCGGAGTACCGCAGCTTGTCCAATCATCTCGCGCCATTTCCGTCACAATCACTCCTCTAGGTCACCCACCCTGCAGCAATCCGGCCGTCATGGGCTCAAATCTCGCTCCTCCTCCCCAGGCATCCATCAGATAGTAAATGCTCCGTTTGCGATTCTCCGTGCAACCCTCTGTGGCCTCTTGCATGCGTCAAGCTGCTGGCAAGGCGCCAGCGATGCACCGCGGTGGAGCAGACGGGAGGGATGAGGGCTTTGCTATCCACCACTGAACCCCGATCTACCCCTCATTAACCCCATCACGCCTCACAGCTCTGCGAATCGAAAGCGAACAATCCCCTGTCCTCGCCTGCCTCACGCTGCGCAAGCTGCCGTCGGCCTCCCGCCTTAGCTGTGCGCGCTAGCTCGGTTGCCTTTTATGTGAGCTCGCGGCATACGCATACACAGAGGAGGGGCAGTAGTATATCAGCATCAAGGCGCCGTGGCAGCTTGTCTTCCCCCCTTCGTCTTCTCTTCTTCTGATGCTGCGGGGATCAGCCGCCAGCAGCCATCTTCAAGAAGACCGCCATGGAGGTGCATCTGACCAATATTCCCAAGGGTTTGACGGACGACCAGCTCTGGAATGAGCTTGAGCCGCACATCAAGGCCCTTGGCATTCTCGACTGGAATTGCGAGAAGCCTCTTAACAGAGCCCATGCTTGGGTCACCTTTCTCTACGAGGAAGATGGCAAGAGGTTTCTCCAGAAGCATGGGACGGTTCCCATGGTTCCGGCACAGCCCCGGGGCCCTCCGTTTCCCAATGGCCGTTTTCGGTCCCAGACAAAGGATATGGCACGGCTGCAAATCCTCAAGACATATATCTATGTCAAGAAGAGCAATAGAAAGGTCGACGAGACTGTTCTCATCCACCTCAATGTCCAAAAAGACGAACGCAAGCTAGTCGAGCGAAAGCCAGCCGTTGTTGACCGCAACCCGAAAGCGCCTTCCATCAGCACCAACATTCGTCACATCGCATGCGGCAAGAATATGTTTGACCAGGATTCCGACGCCCTGGTATTCATCGAACAATGCAGCCTTGACTTCAGAGGCACAGCCAAGTTTGGTCGCCGTGCTTTGATGCTCACGCTCTCCGAAGACCACCGCGTCGATGTTCCTTACGACATCATTCAGGATCTAGTGGCTGAGGCGTCTGATGTATCAATGACTCTCGTCTTGACCGAGACGCCCAGATTCTACGTCAAAGTACAGATCGCCTCGCCTCCTTCACATTTTACAAAGAGGGTGGTTACAAAGTGGATGAGACAAACGGCTTTGGATATGTGGCCTGCCCACGGCAAATACGTAGCTCACTGCTTGGTCTACCGCATAACGCTTTCCTCGCACTATGCGGAAGTTCTCGAGAGTCTGAAATCTCGCAACATTATCGTCGTTACTAGGCAGCATCTACCCGTGCGACGGAACCCTCGGCCCCATGAGGAGGACTATACGACCTGTATGAGCACGTTCGAGGGGTCAATCCGCTCCGCCAGTGTTTCGAGAACTCGACTCCTCCCGTTTGTTGTGCTGTTTCAGCTGCAGGGATTGGTATGGAACAACTACTTGCATCCGGCGACGGCGCTCAAGATGCTGGAAGCCATGGACAGATTTGCCAAGGAATGCAAGAGATCCAACGTCCTACTGCCATTCACCGCTGATTCGATGAAAACGCTCTTTCAGAAGATTCCATATCCATGTCCCGGAACAGATCCCCAAGAACTCTCTCCCGAGCATTTGGTCGCCAGCATTGTAGAAACGGAGCAACTGCGCCGAGAAGAGGATCCGACCCGGACCGCGCCTTACGGTCCTTCAATACCCGATTCACAGACATGGGTGCTGAAGGCCATAGTCACGCCAACCCGCATCATGCTGCACGGACCAGACGCGGAGAACAAGAACAGGGTCCTGCGGATGTTCCCACACCATTCTGACTACTTTCTCCGAGTCATATTCTCCGACGAAGACGGACAGGATCTGGCCCTGCTTCCCAGCGTCAACAATTCAGCCATATTTGAACGGTACAGAAAGGTCCTCAAGGATGGCATACAGGTTGCCGGTCGAAAGTATGAGTTCCTAGGCTTTTCCCACTCCTCACTTCGCTCCCACTCGGCCTGGTTCTGTGCGTCGTTCGTCGACAACATGCAACTACACAACAATGACTCCATCATCAAGTCACTGGGCGACTTCAGCGAGATCCGTATTCCAGCAAAATGTGCCGCACGTATTGGGCAGGCTTTTTCCGAGACGCCTTACGCAGTTGATATCCTCAAATACGGTATCGGAATCAAGTACATCCCCGACGTCAAGACAGCAGACGAAAGCCGAGTCTTCAGCGACGGGTGTGGCACAATCTCTTGGGACGCCCTAGAGGAGATCTGGGACCAGTTGCCTATAGCTTCGGCTCCCACTTGCCTCCAAGTCCGCCTCGCAGGCATCAAGGGAATGCTTTCGCTTGACTCCAGGCTAAAGGGGAAAGTAATCTGCATTCGAAAAGAGTCCATGATGAAGTTTCCGAGCAATGATCAAACCATGTTGGGGATTTGTGACACGGCTTCGAAGCCACTGCGCCTTGCCCTGAATCGCCAGACAATCAAGATCTTGGAAGACATGGGAACGAATGCCGAGTGGTTCATTGATCAGCAGAACAAGGCCCTCGACGTACTTCGAAACGTAACCGCCACGGCGTCAAACACGAGCACGTTTTTGGAGTATCAACTGGTAGGCACCACCGTGGGCCTTCCCAAGCTCATCAAATATCTGAGCAAAATTGGCGTCGACTACCGGCGAGACAACTTTATGAAGACGGTGGTAGACCATACCATCCTACGGGAGTTGCGGCTGCTGAAGCACAAGGCACGGATTCCTGTGGATCAAGGCGTCACTCTCTTTGGTGTCATGGACGAAACGGGATTCCTCGAAGAGGGCGAGATTTACGTTACCTTTGATCAGCAATACGACAAGATTCATGGTCGAGTCAAGCAATCTCTCAAGGACGGATTCGTGCTCGTAACGCGCTCACCGGCTCTCCACCCCGGAGACATTCAGCCAGCTCAGATGCGGACACCGCCGCAAGGACATCCGCTCCGCGACTTGAAGAACTGTGTCGTCTTTAGCCAAAAGGGGACGCGCGACTTACCGAGCCAGCTGAGTGGAGGCGATCTTGATGGCGACTTGTACAGTATCTTTTGGGACCCTTACGTCGTTCCCAAGCGATTTTATTCAGCAGCCTCCTATCCGAGAGTCAGCCCGCCCTCGCTAGACCGAGCGGTGACGCGCGACGACATTGCGAATTTTTTTGTCGAGTTTATGGAGACTGATATCCTTGGCGTGATTGCCAACAGGCATCAGGCTTATGCTGATTTCATGGAAGAGGGCACTTTTCACCCGGAATGCATCGAGCTGGCCGAGCTGCACTCCACCGCTGTTGACTTCTCCAAGACGGGGATTCCAGTGACGTTTCCGCAACTGCCCAAGGCAAAGCGCATGCGACCGGACTTGTACGTTTGGGCTGCTTCCTTCTTTTCACTACCTCTCTTGAAAGCGACTGCACTGACCATTCTTTTTGTTCCACAGCCTGGCGCCAGCCCCTCCTGCCCATTTGTATGATCGTGACGAAGTGAACCATATTGGAGACCCCGATTCAGACGAAGACGACGAAGACCGAATGGGTATGAACAGGCAAGAGTATTACAAATCGCATAAGATATTGGGAGAATTGTATCGTGGCGTGGACGAGAAGAAGATTTGGGGTAAAGATGTCCAGCGTCCAATTGACCAGAGCGGCCCTTCTGTATGGGACAGTCTACACAAGCACGTCCGTGCTGCCCTCGAAGACGAAGGATATGGCCACTCAGATATTGACTACACTCGCCGGATAAACGAGGCATGGAAGCTTCGTGAATTGTAAGGCTCCCGGTATTCCCAGGAAAACTTGACCTCACACAGCTAACCCGGAAAACAGGTACGAGGGAGATGTCACCAACAACATGTACCAAGCTTCGGATAGCCCTCGGGCTCCAATCAAGGAAGTCGAAGCGTTTTGCGGGTCGATCCTCAACCCCCGAGGCGGTCAGACGAAGCGCCAACGAGAGTCGTCAATCAAGTTGAAAGAAGAGATGGACAGAGTCATGAGTTTCTTTGTAAAGCAAATGCGGGATCGCGGCGGACGCGCCAACGGCGCAACGGACGATGCGGCGTCAACGGCGACTGAAGAGGACGGCCGGAGCGAGAGGGAGACAATGAATGCTGTGGAACTATGCTGGGCTTGCGTAATTGTGGGTAGTGAAGCGATCCGTGACCGGCGCTACATGGCGGATGAGAAGCCACTCGAAAGCTTCAGAGTGGTGGCGGCAAGCTGTCTGGTCAAGGAGCTAAACGAGCTCTTGACGAGGAAGAGACTTGGAAGGATTGGGGGGTATGTCGGAGTTCGTTCGGGGCCTCAGTTCCACGGGGCACTGCCGTTGAGATGACGGGCTGTCTTCGCTTAGCATAGGACACTCGCTTCTGCCCAGGAGGCGTCTTCTGGGATTGTGGATCATGAGGTGCTAGACAGACAGATCGAAGATGGGTTGAACATCAACAGGGTGTTGTGAGTGCAGATTTGATGCATCTGGCAGATTTACTTCTCCATTGGGCATGAGACGAAGCTGAAAACCGGGGACATTCGGACACTAAGATTCAACGATGGGCAGTTTTCGGCATACGTCAGGACCGGTGGCACCACGTCTTTCACCAAAGCAGCGATAGGTTAGCATCGAATAAGCTTAATGGTAAGGTTGAGGCTGATGCCTTCCATATGCGGAGAGGTGTACAACTGCCGATCCCCAACAGGAGCCATCGTTTCCTTCGCGAACACAAACTTATCAGCCACATCCCTTTGCAGCTAGAAGAGGACATGGTCGAAAGAAAAAGGTCCGAAGACAGCCCTCCAGGGCAGAGGCAAAGCAAACGTCCATATATTCCGTCGAGATCCCATCTTTCGGTTCACTTCATCCATAAATCATCACAGCCATTGCTATCACAGCCATCATACAACTGTGATATCCGTTCTGACTTGCTCTCCTGTCTCCCTTCCTCTTGCTTCTTCGGTCTGCTCCCCCGTCTCTCCCACACCATGGCTGCCCCCCACGAAACCGGACAGGGGCACGAACTGTCGGACCTCGCACCCATCGTGGTGCGATGCCCCAGCCCCTTCCGAACCACGGGCCGCAGTACGGCCCTCGCCCGTCCCCTGCCGCCGATCCCCGAGCTGCCCGGCAGCCCCGTCCCCGCAACCAGCAGCAGCAGCAGCAGCAGCAGCGTCCTTCCGTCGTCGTCCTCCTCCCCGGCCCCATCCCCCGAACCAACGCCGAGCACGTGCCACGTCTGCCAGGCACATAAGGACCCTGGCTCGCTCCTCCGCGGCGACCCTTTGGACCCGCGCTTCCCGTTCGCCGCCCGCTGTCTCGACTGCGCGGCGGCGGAGGGCCTCGACGTCGGCCGGCTGTACGAGCTGGTGAGCGGCGAGGAGCTCTGGGTGTGTCGCTGGTGCGGAGGTGCGGTTCCCTTGGAGCCGGAGTGGGACGGGGTCGAGTTCCACGAGGGCGGGTGCGGCGGGCGATATGCGCGGGCGGTGAGGGATTACTGGTGGACGTTGGCGGTGCAGTGGTTGGTTTTTCTGACTCTTGGCGCGGTGTGCTTTGTGTGCTTTTGGATGGTTGAGGGGATTAAGGAAGAGTATTTTGTGAGTTACTCTCTCTCTCTCTCTCTCTTTGTCCCCCTTGATTGGGGTTGTAGGCTTTCTGTGTCATATCGTGTGGTGGAAACAGGAGAGACTGATTACTGACGGGCCTTGATAGATTCTCTTCCTTGCCACTTGTTTTGCTTCCGTCTTTGGAATTTATAGGTACAGAGGTCGGAAGCTGTATCAGCTGCCCCTGCTGATGGAGGTGAACCGTCTGTTGGCGCTGGTGGGGATGATGTATTACGTTGTTCGGACGACTTTGCTCACGTCGAACAACTCCGTGGATGGAGCGTCTCCGGAAGACGATTCCGTCGATGAGGCTTCAGAGGACAGCGGCCTGCAAGTGTCTTCCTATGGAGCGGCAGGGGCGATACTGCTCATTGCGTGGTTACTGTAAGTTTCATCCATCTCCATGTTTCTCAGGGATGCCTGTTGGTTGCGTAGACTGACTGTGATGTAAGGTTCCATGCCTTTTTCTCCTGCATCGGACACACGATTGTGTTTTACGAGTGGAGGATGTGGCGACGGTCGAGACCTGGGATGAGCTTCTGGCGGCGCGTGGTAGGATGGTTCATGTTCAAGATGGTGGTTTGGGCGGATCCGTTTGCGATTGAGCTGGGCTTTGCGCCGCGGTGGTGGCGTGAGTTATGGCGCTGGGTGAGAGGCTTGAGGAGGGCTTTTAGGGAGAGGAGGCAGGGGTTGCCGAGGTGAAACTTTTGATGCAGACCTTGACGAATGATGTACATGTTGAAATTGTGTGGATGTTTGATGTTTTGATTTGGTGAATGTGTGGAAGGCTGGTCTGATTGTAGGTTGGTTGGATTGACTGAGTTGGGATCGATGATATAGCTTTGAATTGACTTGGGCTTGGCTGGGACAGCGTAGTCTTGGATCGACTCATTGGTTTCTTGATCTATTGCTGCTATGTACGTTTCAAACCCCTGAATTTTCCAAGTAGATGTAAGCTGGTTTCCTGGCGAAAAGACTATTACATATGGTTTTGCAGCGGAGTTACTTCTAGCATATGGCTCCCCAGGCGGGTGAAGAGTAGGAATCTCCGCCCATCCTCTTGGGCCCTTGGCTTCGTGGGGACGCCGGTCGACGGACACGAGCTTCGCTGTGAAGGCGAAGGGTTCTTGTGTCGTCTTATCGCACGGGAGCATGACCGACGTAGTTGGCGTGGAGGTGGGAGCATTCGTGGGGTCAACGAAGTGGTGAGGTATCGTTCGAGGAGAGTGTAAGGTCGACAAAGGTAGGTGTCTTGAGTGTGACATTTGGGAAGGCGATGGGGGGTTGAACCGTATGCGAATCAATAGTGGGAGTTGGGGGGATATCGGAGTATAACGTTCGTTGTGGTAATAATCAGTAATCCGGGGGTAGTCCTGATAGTTTACTCGTCACCGGATCTGAAGAGTGGTTCTTGAAATATCATGTCCACATTGTCTTTTCCAATTGCTGACAGGGGATGCATAACCAAGCAATACAGAGAATGATACCTCTTTAGGTGGCTACCGGTTTTCTTTTTCCAACGGGATGGGAACATCACGGCACAAAGAAAGTGCCCTGCACAAACCACAAGACGATGATGGAGTGGGCCTAACAAACATCTAGACAAATGGAGAGAGATTCAGTTGGCATGAGATAAAAATGGACTAGATAATGTATTGGGGTAATTTCAAGTCAGCTCGTTATACATACTGTTATGGCTTCCTAAGAAAGGTTGGTTGAGTTGTCCAAGTCGAAATCTGAAATACGAAAAGAACGGAGCTTGCGAATTCAAGTCTAATCTCCGGCAAAGAAGATTCATTATGTCGGCATTTGTGGCTTGCATGGCCATCGTACGAGCGGCGCTTTAGCTTCGAGCTTGGGGATTGGGGTACGTCAAGGCAAGGGTATCACGGCTTATACATATGAAGCATCTATGGCTCATCTGACGACTCAACAACAGGCAGATGCGCCGAAATCTCGTGAACTTCAAATGAGTGTTTTCAATTCTCTTCAAGTATAAGAAGTGAAGAATCGCTTTTATTGTTCTGACAGGCAATTTCTGAATCTTGGGCAATGTCCTAGACAACAACCCACTTCCCGCATCCCCATCCCCCCCTTTTCCCCATTCCCCACTGTTTTCCGCTCGCCCGAAGGATCTCAACGGGACTAAGATCCGGAGAATCTGGGGTAAGTTCTCCAGCTCCCTTGTGCTGGTACGTTGAAGGCAACCGTTGCTTTGATTGGAGATTGGCGTATTACGACGGGACGGTTCGACGGGGTGGATCTCGTGGAGTCGGGATTTCCGCATGTGCGAGATTGATTGATTCGCAGCTGCTTCGTAGTCGGTGTGGAGGTGGCCTGATGATGGGGCTATTTTGGTCTTGTTAGTACATACGGGGCAGAGGAGTCGATGCCAGATCTGGGAGAGCTTGGACTTGAGATGCGTCCTGATACCGGGCCTAGGGAGGGAAGCTTGCTCAGGATTCGTGGAGTATCTGGGATTGGACCACACGGAGCTTAGAGTCGTGGGAGGAGCCTCGCGTGGCTTCCGGGACAAAGGAGCTGGGCATCGAAGGGCTCATGCAAAGAGGCCTGCCATGTACATATAGAGAGGTGCGTGTCGTACACAACAAGCTTACTTCTGCTTTGCCTTTGATTCCAACCCAATCACTGAATAAAAACTAGCTTCATCTTTTCCGTCCTCGCCCTGAATTCCAACGACAAGGGGAATCGTGAATAGCACAATGGCAGACGAAAAGGGCACCCACACCGTCGACTCCGACTCGGACCGCGCAGAGGCCCTCAACAGGTTCCGCTCCGCGACGAGCATCGCCATGACGCCCGAGCTCTTCGAGAAGCTGTACCTGTCGCCGCAGAGCAAGGTCAAGGGCCATCTGAGGGATACGTTTGGGAATCCCACGCCAATGTATGGAATCGCACTCACTTTTGGTTTCTGCTACAAGCAGATATGGTGGATCGCTGGGATGACGTTGACTAACTGTTGGATCTGGCGGATAGTGCTCTCGTTGGCTTCCTCATGGCGCTCACGCCATTATCCTGCAACCTCATGGGCTGGCGAGGAGCAAGCGGCGGCGGCGCAGCAACAATGTACGGCTTTTCCCAACTGCCCTCTCAATCCAAAACGCCATTACAAACAAACACGATAAAACAAGACAAAAAAAAAGACAAGACTAGCTAACCACTTTTGCCGTTGCGCCTCCAGCCCCGTCTACTTCTTCCAAGCCGGCATCCTCATGACCCTCGGCGGCCTCCTCGAATGGATCCTCGGCAACAGCTTCCCCGCCGTCGTCTTCTGCTCCTTTGGCACCTTCTGGCTGTCGTACGGCGGCGTCTTGAATCCTTCCTTTGCGGCGTTTTCGTCGTATGCTGGGGCTGGTGAGGATGCTGCTGAGGGGCTTGAGACGACTGGGTTCAATGCCAGTTTAGGTGAGCTGCCTATCCCACAATATGCTCATGCAGAAGCAGTTGTCCGTCATGTTGTTCGTAGCGCTGACCATGTTTTGCAACAGGATTCTGGTTCTTGTTCATGGGGTTACTGTCCCTTGTTTTCCTCGTTTGCTCGCTTCGCACCAACGTTGCCTTCTTCATCATCTTTTTGACTCTGGCTATTACGTTCGGGCTCCTGACGGGAGCGTATTGGGCCATGGCGGAGGATTTCACGGGGAATGCTCACTATGCTCACAAGCTGCTTGTGGTAAGTATGCTCTTTGAAAGCACCCGTATCAGGGCAATGGAAACTTACCTTTATGTCTAGGGCGCTGGGGCTTCGGCCTTTGTAACGTGTATGGCCGGGTGGTACATTCTGTTCGCCATCTCGCTTGCAATTGTAGATTTCCCGATTCAGATCCCCGTCGGGGACTTGAGCAACGTGGTTAAGGGAAGGTCGATCAGAGAGAGATGAGTTGGGTTTATGATGCAAAAAGTTGAAGGCCATGATACGGCATTTGCTCTGTTCCTAGTACGAATCACCCTTTTTTTTTGGACGATTCCTCAGAATTCGACTCATTGATTCTCGCCGTGTGCCGATGCTGTTTGATTTCGATGGCCCTTTGGTGTCCCTAGCTCTATGTCAACTTGATTCCACCAAAGAGATGGCAACGATAGCACCATTCTCAGGTAGGACGTGTTTCTCCATGATTTCGTTGCCCTACAGTAGTCTAGCTAGATTAGACCAAAGGAAACAATACCACTTTTCACACAAATGTGCTCAAGCATCGAGGGTCATTGGCAATGAGACTCCGTAACCACAGCCCTGTAGATCTGGGGAGCAGCTACACGTAAACAACACGCCCAACTCCCCATATCAGTCTCCAGAGATCATCTCAAAAGCCGTCAACATCTATACCAAGTACCCAAATACATCGCCCACCCCTGAGGGAGTCAAAGCAAGACCCTCACTCGCATGCAGCAACGCATACATTAACCTCTTCCTTTTCACGTCTTCCCTCTCACCGCTCCACCATCACCAGACGCTCACACAACTCCGATCAAGCAAACACGCAGACATGCAGTACTTTCGCTTTTACCTTGATGTCCTTCTCATATTCAAGGTCATCGCGATGCTTTAGTCTCTTCCTTTGGCAAAAAGTCTTTCAAACTGCATTCACCTTGTTAGGCTGCTTTCCCCATTCAGCAGGCTGCATTCGGCTCTCCGCCATCAAAGTCGCCAACTCCTTTTGCAAATTCGGTGAAGAACATACCAATGAAAATATGATTGGTGTCTCATCCAAGGAAAAGAAACAAGCCAATGCCGAGGCAGCGCCATCCAGACCCCCAACTTCGCCCACTGTCATCCATCCATCCCCTCCGACTCAACCAGACGACCACGTGCAGATACCCTACTTGTAGACGCATGCCCCAAAGACAACACATCGAGTCCACCGCTTCTTCAGACTATGAACACCAAGCAGACTAAGTGATAAAAGCAAAGAAAAGAATTAGCTTCATCCCAAGCATGTGAAAACAACTATCGAAACATGACCCTACCCCGTATCAACAAGATTGAATGAAATTCCATTTCATGCATTCATACCTATTCCAGGAATAGCTCTCAAGTGAAACTCTCCAATTCTCCAATCATCTTTCAGAACATGTAATTGACAAGCAGCCCCGACGGGGCGACCATCAGCTGCGCAGGACCCAGCAAATCAGATGTCCCGCCCCCGTCATTGCTGCATATGCACACGCTCACCGAGTCCCTTGTCCTAGTACCTACCTACAAGCTAGTACTGTAAAGCTGAGGAAAACTCATCCGCAGCAATGATACCAAGGCCAAGGGGAACAGCGTACATCATGACGATGGTGCAAGTTCGACAAACGCAAGCCGTCGGATTTCTTTTCACCGATGCTTCAGTGCAGGGACACTTCCTGCCATCAAGTCCACATACCCCAGTCCCGTGCAGAAACGGCCCATGCAATCCAAAGCCAGCGCAACAATCTAGTTCCAACTCCATCGATCAAGAGTCGCCTAGGAATCAGGACGCAAACCGGCGATTAGATCTCCAAGAAGCCCAAACCTCGGCCGCACCCAAACCATTCCCATACACATGCACCCATACCGCCTTCTGCGAGAAAAGCGCTGTCTGTCTCAGCCGCAAGACGCAGGACGTACATACAAGCAAGGAACATCGCATTGGTGGCGACCTCGGCCCCAGACAAAAACAAGGCAGATAGGCTCCACGCTCCACCTTGATTTGCCCGATCCCAAGGATATTCGTAACGAACAGTCATCAGCATCACTAGAATGTCCATCCTCCAACATTATCCACCATTCGGACCGTGTTGGTCGCTTCCACTGTCTTCCATGTCTTCATCAAAATCTCCATAGAGACACACTTGGTTGATCCCCTCCGACCACGGCATCGAACCACAAGATGCGTGACATGCTTCTTCATTACCCTAATATTGGCCACAGACGTAGACTTGGTATGTGCATATTGAGTTGCGTTCATGAAGGGTCGGTTGCGACGCATGTCTCAGCTTTCGCTATACACAAACCAGACCCGAGCGAAAGCCCCAACGGATAAGGGTTGCAGTGAAGAAACATTCTCATGCCCCAAAACGTGCCGCTAATAGTGGTAGTGATGCTCTGAAATGTTCATGATCCCAGATGTCATTCTCCTGTAAACTCATACGGAGGTTCATGTTCATTATGCGCCTTCCAGAGCAGCCAGCCGTTATCCACCGGCTGGGGATCGATAACCTCAAACTTGCCATCCCAGGTAAAATACTGTCTATTGGGAAAGCGTTCCTTTGCCCTCTGGTAGTCCTCTTGTGTCCGGCACCAACGCTGCCGCAACTCTGCGGCCACGTCCAGCTTTTTCTGCGAGTCGACATCCGGTGGCAACTCCAAGGTCTGCGGCATGGCAGCGAAGAGCCAGGTTGTGTGGAAAAGGAGACAGCCGACCGGAGCACCAGCCCTAGTTTGGTGCATGGTAGCTGGCCCGACTCCCTCTTGCAGGCGGTAGTTGACGACCAAATGGTTGTATTTCCGAATGACAGGGTTTGGTGACCAGCCATTGCCAGCCCAAACCACCGAGTTGGTCGTATGCGTAACCCCTGAGATGTTGGTCTTGTTGGAATACAGCACCCATACTTGGCGTTCGGGGTCACTTCTATTTGGTTGGTTGAGACTCATCGTGTTGTCGCCTTCCCTTGTGTCATGACGAACGAGCTTGACTGGGGGAGCCTCGGACGGGTCAGGAGTTTCTCTCCAAAGATCGATTGTGCGGGGCTGCTTGGGTTTCGCCTTGCTGGACTCGGTCAGAGGGGAATCAAAAAAGCTGAATGGTGCCTCTCCACTGGCCATGAGCTTCTCGACGTCAAGATCAAGAGGCTCCTCGGCCATCCTTGGTTCCAGTTCCAGCGCCACATGCCTGAGGCCGCTCACCAGTCGCAGGGGCCGCCCCCCCTCCGCCTGGAACTTTTTCGTCAGGGTAGACAGCGCCTCCGCCTGCAGGCTCAAGAAGCGGAAGAAGAAAGCCAGCCTGCAGATGAGGGGACCAAATGAGTATCGGGGTACACAAGTCAACGTAAGAGACTGCAGCCGGGGGTTCATATCGGGGAGAAAGGGCAGCATGTACGCTTCTTCAAGACGGGGAAAGACGCATTTTTCGGCCAAGTACGCGCATTCAATGGACCGCAAGCCATCCATCGTGAGTGTGGGGATGTTCGTCACCAGCGAATGATGAATCCTTAGAACTCGAAGATTGGACGAATAGACGGGACGGAATAGATGCCCCAAGCCCGGAAGACCGCTCATTCGCATGGCACTGGAGACATAAAGCCTGGGGGCCTTCAGGCTTGGTGGATATGTCTTCGTCGTCTTCCGTCTCGGTGGGAAAAACAGCATCCGCTCACAGTCAAAAAGCTCCAAATGACCTTCAGAGTGCACTAGAAGCTCCTGGATGCCGGCTGCGGTCAATCTGTTGCCTGAGATGTGCAAATGCGTGATGCCTCTGCGCCCCGGCAAGTGCTCTGTGGCACCGGAGACGCCAGGCCGAGACAGGAGGTCCAAGACACCGTCGAGTGTGTCTGGACGCACTGGGGCAGAGCCATCGGCTCGGACCTGGGTCCAGGATGCATCTGGGTCATCAGCGCCCTCCGGGTTGTTGATTGGGGGCGCGTCTATGAGGTATCTCGGGCCGGGAAGGAAAACGGGGCTCAGGGTTGACTCGCGGAGAATATACTGCTCATGAGCACCGCTCGGGTGCCAACGTTCGAGCATACCCTCGGAGGCAAAGCGGTCCGTTGTGCGCAAATGGTTATGAACATCGATCAGTTCCGTCAAGTTAAGAACGGCCTCATCAGTCAGTTCGTTATCGCTTATGTCCAGGCTCCAGAGGCGCAGATGGAGAAGCATTGCCCACGTCTCCCAGCGGTAGTCCGTGAGCTGTTTACGGCACATTTTGAGGATACGCAACTCGGGTAACCATGTTGCGTCGAGCGATGCGAAAGCGACAGGTGCGGGGCCCGATATATCCAAGTAAACTAACGCCCGGAGGTGCCTTGATTCCGTGAGGGAGCGGCTGATTCCATGGCCGGTATTTTTCAGGCTGAGCATTAGCAGCCTGCGATCTGGACGGGACGGGTCCAAATGGTCGAGGCAGCGGGCATTCACCCGGCAATAGTCATCTATCAAGAGGCTCTCTACATTTGGGAGCAGCGCAAGGAGTTTGTAAAAGTGCCTTCGGGCATTCACTGCCCACGAGTTGAAATCGTTGATCGCAATGGCCTTGCTTACATCCACCACGCGGATCAACTCGCGCGTCCTGGGTGACAGCAGGTGCGCGTCTCGGAGCAGGAAGCGGCTCCAGAAGGGTCCGGTATCTGGCGGAAGACGCATAAGTGCCGTTCATGTGCTGGGGGTGCTGCTGTGATGCGTCAAGGCTCAAGACTCACCATCGGCTGTGCTCCGTCCCAGGCGCTTGGACCACGCACACGGGTCTCTCCAAAGTATAGGAGCAAAGATGTGCCAGCAGCGGCGGCTGACCCGACACAGCGCCGGATAGTCGGTGATTGCAATGAATGGGGCCGCGAGCTGGAGCCAGTCGGGTCGAGCGATGGCCTCCGAATATGACGGCAGAACATCATGCATGCTGCGGGATGCGCAACGCGGAGAGTCGCGGTCAGGTGCGCAGCAGTGGCTTGATGGTGAAAGAGATGAAGCTAAGAAATGCCGGACATGGACAGAACAAGACTTGGATCGCCAGAATCAACGGACGATATCGGTACTCTGCAAGCTGTGTGGGATAACGAGGTAAGGAAGCTGGTGGTGCAGGGATGAGATTTGATGGGACTGAGGACGGAATTCAAAGTCGGGATCCGAAATGGGCGTGGCGCAGAGCCTGTGGCTGTGACGAGGCAGCAGCGGTGACCTCGCAGACAAGTACTCGCAACGCCGGTCGAGGCCAAGCAATACTATCGGCTGTCGTACCTTACCTTCCTCGCTGCGCATCGGAGCTGGAAGGAAAGAGCAAGAGAGAGCCAAACGGCTGAGTAAAGCCAGAGCCAAGGCAAGAAGGAGCAACACACAGGCAGCATCCCGCCAAGGCAAGTGCGAACGCAGCAGCATCCACCGCATCCCATCGGAGCAGTCAGTGTGGGGTCGGACCTGCCCACCTCATGATGTCGGGGCTAGCAGGGGCTTGTACTGCGCATGTGGCTCCAAGTTCCACGCCGAGTGTTCGCAGCGGAGCAGGTACTCCGCCCGGCTGCGACGGTACTTGTCATGGACTAACCCGCATGGGGGATAGCTTCGCCTGCAGTCGGGCTTCTCCACAGGGACCGATGCGCCAAGACGAGATCGAACTCCATCTCTGAGAAAAGAAGGCCGTTAATAGCATGGGCGGGTGATGCAACTGGACATGCAGCAGAGGGAAATCAAAGCGGATGCAGTCAGCTGCCATGCCAGTCCGGTGCCAGTGTGAGTGCGTCAAAAGCAGAATGAGCTGGCTGGGTGCTGGTAAAGCTTCGATACTTGTTCTAAAGCCACGACGGCATACAGCTGCTTACACCCATGACACAGCGTCCACCCACTGAAGCCACTCACAAAATCAACTGCATCATGACCCTTCTCGTACCAGCACAAGTACGAAACCCAACTGCAGCGCGCATCACGGGCCTCATGCAGGTGCCCAATAACCCGCAGCCTCGGTCAGGCAACGCCTGCACCTTGTCCCCTGTACCGCCTGTGGCTTGCTCCATAGCGGCTAGATCGCGGCCGCCGCGCGCCACACCGGTGCCGGGTACTCTGGCCCGCCGCCCACCAGCCGCCCAATCGCCGCCTCCAGTTCGCATCACGCACATGCCCCCTCGAAACCTCACCGCACCAGGGCCAAAACAAGCCACAGACAGCTGAAGCGCTTTTCTCGTGCCGCAAGCCGCCATCTCATCTCATTCTCCTTGCCGGGATGGTCCTTGCGCAACTCTCGACAGTCTCGCACGCACGCGAGGCACGCGGCTGAGCGCGACTAGGTAGCCCATGTATTTGGAGCCGGCGCGCTGATGAGCTGTTACGGGACCTTCCGCGTCTTCTTCCAGAGTGTCGTGGCAGGCCCCAGACGATGCTTCATACTGCTATTACTATATCCAGCCTACCTTTACAACTGAGACAACGCATCAGCCTCACTCACCGCCAGAGTTTCGCTGCCGCCATCAATGACGTTGCTCTCCGCCTATCGACGTATGGCCGACCCTCGTCTGCTGCGACAACAAACCGCCTCTGCTCGGCAACAGCATCATCCGGGCGTCTCAATGCAAAGCATGTCTGGGAGACGCTGAGAGGTGGCAACCGGAGAGGAGACCTGGACAGTTACAAGCGCCCACGTTACACGACTCAGGCACAGGCCCAGCTCCAGCCTTGGGTACGGACGCCTCCATGTGCGTCACGCGGGCCGGCGGCAGGCAGGCCCGCGCCCACGGTCCCCAATCCGCCCGTTTGCGTGGTCGTGCATATTAATTACTTTGTACAACATGAGGAGTACGTATGAGCGCTCGGGCTTCAAGCTTCGTGCAGCAGGCAGCGGCCGGATGGGCTACGATGGATCCAGCGTTGGGCCAGCTCCGACACTCCAGCGGCACGGGACGCATCCCGGCTTTTCAGCAGAGAGAGAGAGCTAACAACATCGCTAGGAAGCTGCCAGGTCATCATCCCAGACGCCTCAAGCCGTCTTTCAAGCGGAGCAGTTGAAGCACCTCTGCTGGACAAAGCCCAAGGATGACGGTCAGGGCCGTGGTGCTAGTCAACAGCCCCGAGCAAGATGCCCACTACTGTAACAAGTGGTGGCAACCACTCAATGCGAGAACTGAAAGAGATTGGAATCGAATCTCAAGCATCTCGTCCACATACCGCCGCCCCTGACAGCTCGGGCCATCATACTACTGTTACCGTGAATCCCACCCAACAAACGCACAGAAAAAAGCACAGCCCGACCCGACACTCCGGCTACGCAGCGTCCCGCCGCCTCTCCTTGCCGCCATCGCACAGATCCCCAAACGAGAGGAGGCGAGGCCATGGCACCGGCGCGGACGAATCTTCTAGCAGCTTGTTCGGTGATGATCAAATATTCATCATCACTCCCCCCCCTCGCAGACCGTTGGCTGGAACAACAAAGTTGTACACACATGCATATGCACGTACAAGTACACAAGGCAGCTGAGCACATGTAGACAGCGCACAAGCACACATGCCCATCCCAGACGTGAAACGAACCCCGTCTGTCTGCATCTTGTGTTTGAGACTTGGTGTGAGGAGTCACATTATTAGGTACATTGCCGTTTGTACACATCGAAATGTTCGGCGTTCGGCTTGATGATCTGCCCTCAGATTGCTGCCCTCGACCGTTGCCCACATCTCGAATACTAACATTACATACCCTGCTCAACTGAGACTGATGTAGGATAAAGAAAGAGGCGGCGCACTACCTTCTGCACGATGGACGCACCGGTGATCCCCTTTCTCAGGGCTCTCCTTCTTCATCTCCATCTCCAGCTTTCCACGCGCCCGTTTGCTTCGCCCCCTCGCGTCATTTAATGCTTGTGCTAGGTAAGGGGGCCACATCCATGCCCATACATTCTACGTGGATTGCATCTCAGCCAAGTGTGCACATGTAACCCATCGGCCCAAAGATCAATCTCTCTCTCTGCCCCCTGTTCGTCACCTGACTAATGACAGCGCGCCTTGCCGGGAGAAAGGAGAATGATGGGGCTTTTGGCTTTCCGGTCGACAATTGCCATGCGTGGGGACCGCATAGACACATCACCAAGGTCAGCAGCCAAGCCGGAGATCTATCTTGTATCGTTTTCTTTTCTTTTCTTTTTTTCTTTTCTTTTTTTTTTTTTTTTTTTTTTTTTTTTTTTTTTTTTTTNGGGGGGGGGGGGGTTGTCGCCACGTCTACGGAGTATTCCTCCTGTAGTTCGCACTCCATGGTAACAAGGGGAAAAGGTCGCGAAGACAAATGGACGCTCACCCAAGTTTCCGTCCCCAATGCCCAACACTCACTTAGACTCCTAGGATAACCACTGGAAATGGGCGAAAAGAGAAAAGAAAAGAGGGAGAATTGACTGAAGAAATCGCGTGTCAGTTGAGTGTCTCCTCATTCTGTCCCCTTGCCACTCAGTCGCCCTGACTGAACATTCCCCCCTCCACCGAGTCGCTCAACTGCCCTCAAGCGCAACTCAAGCGACCCGCGCAGCTCAAACCTCAACAGTATAGGTAGTATACATGTACTAAATTTCCTCATATCCAAGACACACACAAGAATTTCCCAGCAAGAAATGCACGTGTACCTCGATTCTAGTACTACTATCGTCTTGCCAACACATTACCACAGCTCCCATTCGCTCGCCTCTTGGCCTCCCACGCTCCTTGCACGCCCTCCCCCTCAATCATCCATCTCATCCCTTTCAACCGACACGCCTCCCCCCCGCCTTGGCGACAATATAGTACATTTTATGGAGTAGTATAATTATTGCCTAGTTTGGCCAGATCTAGGAGGAAAAGAAAGAAGAAGAAAAGTCCCCTACGGAAACACCCTAGCAGATTCCGAGAAAGCTACTGCTCAGCTAGCTACCTTGGAAGTAAAGGTAGGTAGAAAAGAAGACCAGCAAGGGATCAAGGATCTACGCTTTAGCTCCAGGAATCCACATCCTGGCCCATTCAGCCGTTTTCCCCCCTCCCATGGCGATAGTACACACGCACACAGGACATAGATGCTTTGCTGCACTGCGTAATAAAGTAGGGCCCCTGGCACGGACATTAGTAGCGCGCAAGAATCCCGGGCATCGATCCTCACCCATGTCGAACCGGTGAGAGCCTAGCTGCAGTCTTTCCACTCTATCCTTGGCTCTTTTTTTTTTATTTTTACCCCATTCATTCCAAAGCCAACAAGCACATGTGTAAATGCGTAAGAGATAGGGCTTCTATTAGTAGAAAGACGGAGAGAAAGTGAAAAGAGCAAAAGCCATTTCTGCAATGCCGCTGCAGGTTCCAGACACTTCTGTCGCAGACACGCACCGGTCGCCGAGAGTCCCCCGTGAATTCGTGTTCACCCGGCCTCCTCCCTGCTGGGATCCCGTGTGGAATGTCTCTCTGTCTCTTGTCCCCCCCCTCCTCTCTTTCCATTCTCTTTCTGACTGATGTCTGTGCGTGGTCCCCTAACTAATCCACCTTGATACCACTCTTTCTTGTTCCCGCCACCCACATCTATTTTTCTTGGTAGTTTCTCAGCCGCCTCTTCTTTTTTTTTTCCTTTCCCAACTCCATCCAGCATGGATAAACCTGGGCTTCTGGGGGGCCGTAGTACATACATACATACATACAGCACATACAGTAGACAAGGACAGGGGGAGAGATGGGCATTCTCCGCCCGCCGCAGCGCACAACGCACCCCTGCCCTGCTTCGAACCGCTTTTTTGGGCAGCTAGGTTAGAGCTGGTATTGCTTGTTTGTATTCCCGGCATGCTGGAGGTGGATCATGGATATCGATCCCACCTCCAAAGGCATCAAAAGTACGGAGCTACAGGCTCTGCAATAGTCCAGGCAGCCTCTTGACGGAAAGCAGCCAACCACGGCTTGGCATTTCCATAGAACCTGCATGCAGTTAATATACAGGAATTTGCCAACACTTACGATAAACTCTTTGCAGCGACCATTAAGAGCGGTGAACCAGGTAGAGCCAAGCAGACACAGAAAGATGAAACAAATATGCAGATCCAAGTTCTCTTCGTCACATAAGAGTATATTATACATTGCCAAGTGTGTATGCTATTATACATCTTGGTAGTTTTGCGTATCCTCAATCCATCACATGGCCATACCGTCTCGTATATCTTGAGGCATCGGTGAAAAACGTAATCATCCATCATCCCCCCCCCGGCCACAGCAACAGCTGAAAGGCGGCCCGCCTAGGCATGCATGCAGCCAGGCAGGCGGGAAAAAATAATGGATGATGAAATAGTTGGGGGCCGGCGGCAACTGCCACGGAGCGTACCTTGGGCAGGGGTCCAAAGAGGCAAGAAAAGACAACTCAGAACACCGTAGAAGGTAAAAGAAAACCAGACAAAAAAAACGGAAAGGAAACAAAGCATGACCATGTACGTATCCATTCACTCCCACCTTGGATATCAAGACTCTGTAAAAAAGAATCCACACAAAGGGCGCCGATATTCTTCCCTCATTCCCTGTCCTCCGTTGCCACCATAAGAAATAAAACCGTGATAAAAGAAATTAATGGAGTGGGTTCCCGTAGATACCAATGTTGAATGATGGTGCTTTTGTTTAATTTTTTTTGTTTTTGGTGACGTTGACCGCCCGAATGTGTGCGTTGTTGTATGCGTGACGGGGTTTGGTCCAAGGATAGACAAAGAAGAGTCTTGGGCTTGGGCGGCAGCCTGCAAGCGAGAATGTTGCAATCAGAACGAACCAATGGTAAAAGTCGGTCCCATGGGGCAAAGATTGCTTTTCCCACTGCATGAGTGCGAAAAGAAAGAGAGAAGAAAGAAAGGAAAGTCCTGTTGCTGCCATCCGATGCTCTGCTGCAAGCCAGTCACGGCCCAAGTCATTCCCGACGCCTCGGCGTCTATCGGGTGTGGCTTGCTGGCCCCACTGACAGACAGATGGACGAATGGACCGGGATATGGAATGGGACTCGATAGATGACGCCAAGTCAAGTCTGACCGGTTCAGGCTGGCAGGGATAGGCGATGCCCTCAGTAGCTGTCTGTCCGCTTCTCAGGCCCTGGCGCTCCTCCTGCGGTCAGTCTTGACTTGGGAGGGGCCCGCCTCTTGCGGCTTCGCTCCTCTTGCTCAATGACCGGCACCGCAGCTGGGATGAACTCCACCCCGCGGTTGCGGCTGTTTGGGCGAGCATGTAGTTTGCGGTGGTTGTTGAGGTTGTCTTGACGATTGAACTGGTCCTTGCCGCAGAACTCGCAGGAGAATCGGTTGGGGCCCTCGCCGTGAAACCTGATGGAACTAGTTAGCGATCCGTCGTGCTGTCTGCTCCTGTAGAAGCTTGGGGCGGTACTCACGTTTGCTTGTGACGCTTCAGGTGCTCGTTCCTTCGGAAGGCCTTCTGGCAGTTGGGATAGTCACACTTGCACATGGCCTTGCGTACCACGTCGTATGAGCTGTCATGCTTCTCGGGCACCCTTCGCGGGACCTTCATCTGGCTGTGAAGCTCTGTCGTCTTGAGCCGTGCCTCACGGACCATGGCTTCCCTCTGGGCCGACAGCCTGTTGGGAGTCACCGGGAGTCTGTGAAGGTAGTACTGTCTAATCGGAGAGTGGGAGTGGGAGTACCCAAGCTCCAGAGACTCGACATCTTGTGGAGAGTGCACCTTTTGCCCCAAGGAAAAGATGGGGCTGTTGTTGTTGCACCACGAAGA
Source organism: Trichoderma ghanense (assembly GCF_004382785.1). Lineage (NCBI taxonomy): Eukaryota > Fungi > Ascomycota > Sordariomycetes > Hypocreales > Hypocreaceae > Trichoderma > Trichoderma ghanense. Next base: position 60,240 of record NW_027395680.1, on the reverse strand, counting down.
CGCATTGTCTCCCATCTCGGAGGGGGAGATGCTGTGCGTGGGAGAGATGCTGTAGGGGGAATGTGGCAAAGAGGCACCAGCGTAAACCGGGATAGGACCCGAAGGAGTGATGGAACCCAGAGAGTGTGTGGTCATGTTGTTCATGTCGAGGATGTGGTCATAGGGCATGCCGTCGCTCATTTTCCTCAGTGGTGTTGAAGGGGGAAGAGTGCCGTCAGCGGAAGAGAAAGACATTCGGTCGTGCTCCGCTTTCACGGGACCAAACATGTACTTATGCATCACCGAAGGCGGTGTGAGCTCTCCGTGGCCTCCATATGACTGGTAGCCGTCAAAGTCCAGTCTGAGATTGTTAGGCGTTGAACGACGAGAAGTGGGTGTAAAGACCTCGTACGGTGAAGATGAAGTAGATGAAGCCGAAGAGAAGCTGGTTGTAGGGCATGGTATGGCCAAACTCAGGCCATCATCCATGAATCGGTACTCCGGCTCGGCGTGCTGCATGTTGGGTATTGAAGGTGAAGAGGTGAAATGAGTGAGAAAAACGAAAGACAAGGGCAGTGAGCTGTAGGAAGGAGGTCAAATTGACCTTGTGAAAAGAAAGTATGGAAGTTGGGAAAGCTGCCAGCTGAATGTCGATGTGGTGATGATAACTCGATTGGAGACTATTCGTTGTCTCTTGAGGTGTTGAAGGAGTGTAAGTTAGAAGACCCTTCAATTTGGAGACTGTACTCCAAGCAAAGCAGATCGACCACAACAGCAGGGAAGAAAAGATCGCGCGTACAAGAACTTGGGGGGATGATTGGGAATTCTGATCGGGAATGCTGTGTTATTCGTCGAGGGCGGACGAGTGAAGATATACCATCGCCTTTGGAATGAGCTTTGGGGATGCTCTTAGCGGGCCCTGAGACAGGCCAACCTACAGACCAATCCCTGGGGAAAGAGGTTTGGCAGTAAGTGACAGAGAGGCACCGAGACAGCCCAGAGAGATTGTGGATGCGTTGCAAAAGTCAAGGATAGCTCGATAGATCGGATATCGAGATCGAGGGGGGGGGGCGTGGTTCAGGACGAGTCAGGCGAGGGCGAATCACGGACTTTACTCGCCGGTGTCCTCTGTAGTCGGTGATGTTTTGGCCATCTCGACTCTTATCCGCACAAGACTGGGGTTGGGGTGGTGTGTGCAAAGGGATACAGGGGGAAGGGGGTCCAATTTGCCCTAGCTACTCGCTACTGCAGCCAGCTTGTATGGGCAACTGTGGTCCTACTCCCGCAGTAGACACAAGAACAGAAACGACAGATAGAAGCTGCTCCATGGATGTGTGGATGGCCACTCATCTTGCCATGCGTAGCGCAATCTCTCAGACCATGTATCGTGGCCGCGGTTGTGGGGGGGCGTACCGCTTGGCACGGGCGCCCTGTCCAGATATTCTTGATGTTGGGAGACAGGGCAAGGTAGGGCCCTGTTGGAGACTGGAGGACGCACCGCACCAGGCTGCCAGATACCTGATGAGGCGGCAGCAGAAAGAACAAAGATGGACTCCAATCCGCATAGGATCTGGATGCGCATAAGATCCATACCCGCGCAGAGCTGGCGTAGTTACGTGGAGCCAGCGGCTTGATAACTGGATATGCCGGCCGTTTCTGCGGCCTGGATACAGGGATTGAAGATGAATGAAATCTCACGGCCAGAAAGAGAGGCCAACATACCTGTGCAAGGTCGTGAGCCGACTGGCTGGAGAAGCTCGGCGCCAGCCTAACAACCCCCCAGCGTGCGCAAATGCGAAAGTGACAGCCACGCTGGTGTCCTATCACTCTGTGAAGCGGCTCCGATTCCTCAGCCTGCGACGAGCAGTGCGTTGCCAGTCGCACTCTGGAGCAGTAAGAGTACTTCGTACTAGGTATGATTCGCCCTTCTGTACAAAGTATTGGGACCAGAGCACCTCTTTGGCTAGCAGGGTCCCCCTGTTCGCTAGGAAGATCGGATGTGCCCGGTTGGCTGCTGGGGGTCGCTGCATGATGATCGCCCAATGGTAGCTTGGCCGGATCTCTCGCCATCAGGCTTTGCACATGCGTGTAGTACTTTGTACTTTGTACGGTATGTGCCTGTCGTTCGTGTGCAGTATGTCCGTCACCTAGTTCTGCTGGAGGAATTGACCCGCGTTATCCTGGCCATGAAGCACGAGCAAAGTCGACACAGCTCCGTTTGACAGACTGGTCCCAGCTCGAATTCGACGTCTTGAGGCGAAGTAACGTAGGTCAGTATGGAGTATCTTTAATGCAGGGACAGCGTGCTAGCACCCACATGGTGGGAGGAGAGTTTTCTCCGCTGTGCTGCTCCATCATTGTGTCGACTCCAGATGATCCCCAAATGAAGGTGAACCCTTTGCACAAACCACTCCACTCTAATCGGCAGTGGTCTAAGCCTCGAGTGGAATTGCAGTGGAACGGAGACAGGATGGAATGTGGGCACCATAGGCCATAATTTCTCTCAAACTCCGTATGTGAGTGAGTGAGACAACTGCCGTATCAGTGAGCGATCAGGCAGAGTAGGCCTAGGTGAGTTTGATAGCCAATAGAGTTCAAGTCAAGGTCTTGCCATTTGAGGCATCGAAGAATCAGACTGCGCGTGTCAGTTGAAAGGGAAGTACGGGCTTCTCTTTCGAGCAGCCGCGGCAGACCTGAGAGACTCTGCTCTGTCCATCTCTGCCTTTTCCTTCTCTTTTGCGTGACTCTGTTTGGCGTGCGCCCTTGCCACTACCTCGGATACTCTGAAGAATGATTCAATGGGGTCTGGGCATAGGGAGGGGGGGNGGGGGGCCGGCTGCCGGGCCCAGGCAAACACGTCCATCCAAGATTCTGAGCGGCCGCGGTTTGACAGCCACGCCATATCGAGACCAGAACTGTCTCTCATCGAGGTACGAACGGCTGGAGAGCGTGCAGCAGAATCAGATCAGGGAACACAGCAGAAGACCGCATATGGAGGGCTCTGTAGAGTTTGGCGCTTGGCACGCAAGTCTCACACAACCAGCCCTCGTCAGCAGGGTAGAATCGCAGGCCAGAAACGACGGCCGCAGCCCACTCTTGACGCCGTCGTCGCTCAGGTACCGCTTGGCCCCAGCTTCTTTGCCCGGCTGTCGCCCCCTCTCAAGAGCCGGCCACGCTCGATCCATCCACTAAGCGATAGAGTCCACGGGTCCCTGAGCGGGCTGGCGATTAGCTCATGACGAACCGATCTATTCATCTTAGGGCCGAGGCAGCGCACGGAGAGGATTCACGGCTCAGGGGCAGCTTTCCACCATGCCCGACAGGCTGGCCCAGCTGGCCAGATTCACATGCTCGATTGCCCAAGCTGGGTCGCGCTTCGGAAGATGACTGGTAGCCTGCAAGAACTGGGGGAACAAGGCGACGCGGCAGTGATACGTGATGTCATTGGCACATCGGTGAGGCTGTGTACCTAGGCAATGTCAGGGTACGAACGTCTCGTACCTGGGGAGAAATTTGGAGATGGTGCGGCTAAGCGGGGTGCCAGAGTGTTGCATATAATGTATGCAGCTATCGGGGGGCGGGCTTATCCACATCCCGAGATGCGCAGCTGCCCCTGCTGTCTGCCTAAGGCTACCAGGTACCTTAGGGTCCTACCTAACCTCTGCCAACCTTGCCTTACCTCGTTGGCCCGGTCCTCATATCGCCAGACCTCACTCGCCCTGCCTCTCGATCCTGGACAGCGCGCAGAAACCTTCGATGGCGCGGTTGGATGTGAGCCAAGACCGTCACCGCAAGGCTAATGCAGATAAAGTCTCTCGCGGCCTCGCAGGCCAGAGACGATCGGCTCCCGCCCCATCCGTCTTCAAGGGAGACATCTGCTGTCTGGGATCGTGTCCACGCTGATTCGCCGCTCGTCGTCTCCCTGGCTTACGACCTGAGTAACGTAATATCTTATGTTTGACATCAAGGCCAGTGTCGAGTCAATGTGCGTCAATTAACGAGTACAAAGCACATGCACGCACGAGGCCGAGTGCCAATGCCCCAGGCAATACGCAGGGAAGCCGTCCGGTCCCTTCGTGGACCATCAGCCCATTAACGCCGTTGATTCCCCCTTCAGAGCACAATGTCTGATCAGGGAAAGGACGCTCCGTTTAACATCCCCCCAACTGTTCCTCGGAGATGTGCAACAGTTCGCCCGTACGAGTGAATACTGAGTGCCTTGGAGGTTTCTGATCCTGGGGTGAGCACTTCTCAGGAAGCAAAGCCGAGCCACGCGTTCGCTTTGGGAGCCATGCGATCACCGCTCCAGAGCTGAATCACTCTGATTCTCTGATCTGTCACTTTCGTCAGTCCAACCCGGCCGGCAGCTCCTAGAATGAGCCGGTCGCTATGCAGGTTATCCCTACTCTGAGCGACTGCCATTCGCCGCACCGGTCATAACACCCATCGGAGCTGATGATGGCGGGCTCACCACTCCTACTACTACCATCACGTCTATTCGCAATTGTGCCTCGCCTAGCAAACAAAAGGGATGGCGGCTACGGAGCATCCAGTGATGCTCCCTCACTACTATCTCCATGGACATGGATCTTTGCCCGTAGCTCGACGCCGAGCAAATGCCGCCACCTTTCCGGAATGTCGCCCGGTTCAACTCCCGCCACAACCCTCATCGCCACCGCCGCGCCGTCTGAAAGCCTCTGGCTTGGACTGATCAGTCCTGCAACAAGATCGTTGACCACCTGATATGCTAACTGCAGCGGGCGTAGCATGTGCAGTAGCCAGTGCGCTTTGACGCGGCATTCCGTTTTGTGGCCGCGTTTAATGAGTGGCGCTCTCTGGATGAGCCGCGGCACAAATCACCAGTGGGAGACGGCATCAGTGCCGGGCCACACCACTCCCGTAATGCCCCATCTGCGGCATTGCCAAAGAACGACGGGTTTTACCCTAAAGGCATGCCTTCACTGGAGGCAGTTGGGCTACACCCCTTGCACCACGCCGGCTCGAGCACCGAACCGTTCCATCCGTCATCCGGATGATCTCAAGGGTGCAGTTTTCCTGGATGAATTACCCAACAACCGCTGACACGACTCAGGTCCCGAGCATGCACTCCGCATTGAGCCTTGTGACGAAGCCTTAGCAGCCATACCACTGGCTATAGCATGATCGGGGAAAGACTTTCGGCCGAGATTGGTGTTCCCGGATGTCGTATTCTCGCCAATGAGCTGCTATCAAAGGTCAGCTTAGCCCAAGGCAACGAAGACGGAACTTCCCGCTGCTATTCCCTAGGCCATTTGGATCGTCCTACTGTATGTATCTGGAATCGCCTTGCCCCGGTGGGGCGACATTACCGAAACCTCAGAGATGATTGCCAGCTCTTAGTTACCGGTCGAAACGACGAGATCAGGTGTAGCACATCATTCAACCTGTACTAGCCAGCGATTGCATCTACACCCTCTCCCAAACAGCCGGGAATATGTTGGCCTGCGATTACTGGTGACACGGCAGCATGGATGTCCGGCCTGTCGGTTTCTCGGTCCTCTTGGGGAATATTCGACAGCTGTCATGCATTCTGGTGTTGGCATGTCTTGATACATGCAGCACCGGTGTGACCGCCAAGATCATGCCCGCACACCATCAACCATACGCTCTCAAGAGACGGCTAATTCACTACTGCATCATTTCTCCAATATGGCAAAGAAGGGTGAAATGAGCTGTAGCATGCACGCTCTGTGAATCTTGCCTCGTCATCCTCATGGCAAAGGCTAGATGGTCGGTGACCCGCCCCGGAGGAAATCGACAGGTCATATGCCTAGCCTCCGCATGGATTACCACCAGGCCGACGAGCCAAGAAGATGAGTTGACGGCCAGCCAATGATTGGCCCTCGCAACCATCACCAATTGCGGCACTTATACAGATTCAGCATCCAGGCACACAGCCCCGGAATCTCTACCAGGCGAAGCCCCCACTGCCCGCATGGGTGAGATTCAGCTCTCTTTGCATATCGACCCCCCGCCACGGCTGTGACGGTTTACCCTGCAATTGGGTTATCAGCCTTCCACTATGCTGTATCATGAGATGTTCTGCTTTTTCCTTCTTTTCCCCATCATGACTCGTATTTGTCCGCCTAGCACCTCATCATGTTCTCCCACTCAGATTTTCTTTTCCGCATCTTATCTCCATTCGGGTCACTGTTGTCGCCCTTTCCCCCCTCCACACCAGGCCGGATCTAAGCAAGCAGGAGGAGCTGTATACTGACATGGAGCGAGCCCAGCTCCAGCCCGATGTGAGGCTCGCTCTTCGGCATTGGATCATCTTGCTATCAACCAAAGACAGGCAAAAGTTCCTGAACACTGCTAGGGCTACGTATATATGATTTGTCATATGGAACTACTGTTCGTCGACCGATGCGGATACACTCACAGAAAACGTTCCCAATCAGAGAAGGCATGTTCAGGGGAAACATGCCAGGGAAAGACGGCCACAGCTGGACAGTGTTGGGCCTTCTTCTCCGATGAATGTGCCCACGCAACAAGGCATGGAAGCATATCTGCCTGGCTGCTGGCTGAAGATGTATCTATCAGTCAGGATGGTGGCATATACTCGGACAGTTCTATCAGAGCTGAGTCTGTGCCGATGGACGGCCGCTGGTCATCTACATCCATTGGAACGTACGTCACATCTTGGATGCATATGAAGCCATGCGACTGTCAGTTCTCCTCTTGTTGGTTGAGCAGCATCACCGTCACAGACAGGTAGTGCCACGCTCCTGCTGTTAGGACGGGAGACGGGTGTGGTCAACCGAGGTCGCTTTTGTTTCCCCCGCTCGAGCCTCTCTCCCACCCTTGCGATCCGGCCCGCTCCTCGCCATCTTCTCAGCGGAGAAAGCGAAGAAGAACTTGTGGCTTGCCGACGTCCAATCCGGGTTCCCCTCAGGCATGGAGGCTTCCCTCCGGAATGTTACCGAGTTCAGCCGGCTCATCCGTTTGTTGGGCCTTAAACCAAGTGCATTGGGCTCTGTTCGTCCACCTACGTCCCGCCAACGCGAATCTCCAGAAACCGACTTTTGCATCCTTTGAAATGCACCATCCGGACCGTCCCTCTTCGCGTTGCTCCGCCCTGCTTCTAACTGGTAACCTGTAAGATTCTTCCGATGGGTTCTCCACGATGCGTCCCCGCCAATAAGGGCGACTCACTGTCATGCTGTCTCTACCGGGTGCTTCAATATTTCGACGGGACTGGGGTGGATGTAGCTGGCAATACTCTGCCTAGACCTTGACCTTACCATGTCCCCTCGATTAGCTCCTCAGAGCGCTGATACACTGTAGAATCAACCACGCAGTTTCAGCCTCTCTGAGCACATCGCCTGTGGTAGCCGGGTGTGATTTGGAGCCTCTCCGAGTGGCACAACCGTATTCTCCTGACATAGTTTGTGGGGTCATGGTCAAAGCGGCTCCGCGAGAAGCTTGTGGGGAGATGCGCGAGTACATGTGTCGAGGTTTGAGGGAAGGGGGTTACTGCATCAACTCATTGCCACTTGCGGTAGGTTGCCCCCAGCCCAGACACATTCGGCGACCTCGGGCAAGGCAATATCAGAGCGGTGCGTATGGGTGTGCCCGCTAGAGCGGCGACGAGTTGGTCGTCCTTCTCTCCTTATGATGCGCCCCTGGCTGTCTCCTCAGCCTATCCCTCTTACGAACCCCATGCCTAGTGTCGTCACTACTACCTCGTGATGTTGGCCCTAGAGGACACTTGCTACCAGCATCGTGGTAGATTAATTTGCCATTCAGATGTGCCCGGTATCAGGTCCGAGCGTGGAGCGTGGAGCCAGGGTCATCAATCTCTGATCGAGGGGCGGCAGAGCGCCCAGCGGAGCCGAGAACACGGTATTGGAATCTCAAGACCGTCTGGGTGCCACATCCTCGGTATTCTTTATGGGGAGAAGCGAGCAACCATCACTCTCCAGTATCGTTTGGCAATATCATACAGCTGTTTGGCCGTGTGGCCCTTGGAGACTAATGGACGACTGCTACCGCCCAAGGTCCACTGCACACCTAACCGCACGCCTTTTCTTTCAGTCGGCTGCAAATTACACCATCTCCGTCTGGAGATGATATATGACAGACTGGATTACGTGCTCGGCGTTGCTTGTCTATTCAGCTCTACTAGCATCGGGGCAGATGAGAAGATCCATGGCGGGGCCAACTGGTTGGTTGATCCAGGGATGAGCTCCCAGCTCCCAGCACGAGGCAGACGCCATTGCCAAGTGCCTGCAAAGAATGATCGCCCCAAAACAAGGCCCCGGGTCCCCATGCCTTGGATCTTGGTGTGGTCCCCTGGTGGGGGGGAGACGTCGGTCCCTTCTCAGTCTTCCCTCCGCAGCTCATGGCATACGATGCTCTTTTCTTCGATGTGGGGGGAGAAGTGATGTGCGCTCCAGACAAACAAGTTTCACATCAAGTCAATACTGCTTGGACTGGCATGGCATGCAGCTCTGGGAGAAGACAGCGGCGATGTGAGGAGTGCGTCTCTGCCAAGACTTATCCCTGTGGGGACGTCATAGAAACTCGGCCTCTCGCGTCTATTGCTCTTAGCCGCAGGCTGGCTGAGATGCGTCTGTTGTCGCGGGGGGTGGTGGAAAAGGAGGTCACAAAGCGATTGTCGAGCTACTACTCACCAGACGGTCCTAACCACGACTAAGGCCGATGATAGTGTTCATCTCGGCGGTGCGTCCCCTTGCAGTGCCAGCTGCTGAATCCCCATACAGGTAATCATTTCGTATATCAGTGGCTTGAAGTTATTCACAAAGTCCGACGGCAGACCACGAACATGGGGAGAGAAAAAGCTAGCGGTTGTGGCGGTACTCTTAGTTGTCTGGCTGGCTCTTCCGCGATTGGCCCATGATATCATCTATTGACACGAGTATCTGCACAAGGACACGTCAAAGGATATCAGATTTCCCTAAAAGGAAACGCAACAATGGCCGTTCGCTTGTCAAAATCTGATAAGCGCGCGACGTTGGAAAAATGGCCAAACACGACAGGACGGGTACCCTTGTTTTCTCCTTGTTCAGCTGGACTGGGTGACGCCAATCATGCAATTTTTGTCTGAGAGTGGTGTGATTGCGCTTGGGCGGTTGGGGGGGATGTCAGGCTGGGGTTTGAAGTTTGGGCGTGATGTATGTCTCAGTGTGGTTTGCGATATGTGATAGACAGGGGGGTTGTCGGTTTTTTTGAAGTTTGGTGTAGGGTAGGTTATGGACTTGAGTGGGTGTGAGACGAGATGCAGTGAACGACAGACGTTGCTATGATGTTGCTGTAGTTGTCTGATTATATTTTTGACAGGAGCCGTGAATGTTGAGAGGAGATGGGAAGCTTGATAGGGTAGATGAGTTGTGGAACATGCTGGACGTGGTGTTGATGGCTTCACTCATTGCATTCTCACAGAGTACCTATATCGAGCATAAGAAGTTCGGTTCCAATGTCAGATGAAACCATTTTACTTTTGTTCTATTCAACTTTTTGAACAGTCTATTCCATGTCTACATCCTCTCCCGTGGCGGCAATTTCTTCTTCCATTTCCTGCAGCACCTCCTCCATTTCCGCCTCAGTAGCCTCGAGGCCTTCAGAGCTCATGAGCTTGTTGTCCTTGTCCTCGGCTAAACGACACGTTCATTAGTAACCATACAGACAATGGCGATGTTTCGAACAGGGAGCGAAACTTACTGCGAGGCTCAACAATGAGGTTCTCCTGGACCTCACAATCCGTAAGAACGGAACCCGCTCCAATGATACACCGCTTACCGAGGATACACCTCGTGAGCTTGCATCCCTTTCCGACAACCACGCCTTCCATCAAAAGACACTGAGACAGCTTCGCTCCTTCGTTGATCTGGCAGCCTGCACCGACGACAGTCTCCTTGATGGACGTCTTCTCCTCGACGGTGACGTTCTCTCCGATCAGACTGTCCTGCTTGGTGATGGTGGTGCGGGGCTTGACGCCTTCGGGATACGCGACCTTCTTGGGGTGCGCAAAGGGTGAAGGGTTCTCGGGATCCTCCTCGATGGAGGGAAGCTTGGCTAGCTGGAGGGAAATGGCGAGCAGCAGCTGTGCGGTATCGACGCGGCGCAATATGGAGCCCGCGGTTTGGTCCTTTTGTGAATGGATGTAGGCTAGGATAGACGGAGGTTCGAACTTGGAGGCTGTTGCTGCTGATTTGTTCTTATCGCCTGTATACTGCCCGTCTCTCGCAATGTTGATGGATGAAACGGCATCCCGCGAGGTTTCCTGGTTACCCGGCGCGGATTCGGCGGGCGACGAGCGGCCTTCCATCTCAGACTCGTTCTCGTCCTCGTCACCACTGCGGCAGACTTCGCCGAACGAGAGCTTGTCCGCCAGCCCAGTTTGCCATCCGGCCTTGGCCCACCAGCCCACGACGTCTTCACCAATACTCTCCAGTCGCTCGTTCTTCTTGATGAAATCCAGGACCCATCGAGGGAAGATGTAAATGTGGGCGTCTCTGTGCGTCGTGTACATGCGGACGCGGGGGTTCGCCTTGACCAGTCCGTGGCGGATCGGGATGGCTTTCCTCTCTTCCGTGAGATCGTTGAAGGAGTCGGTGGGCATGGAGTACACCAGCTTCGACACGTTTTGGAAGATGGATCCTTTAGGAGGAGCGGTAGAAGAGGTGGGTAAGGGAGCCGTGGCAATGAAATCCGTCTCCTCGCCCTTGACGGGAGCACTGGCTTTCGTGTTGTACCACACGCCGAGGCCGCCGCTGTGTTTGGTCTGGTGGCCGTTGGAGAGCTGCTTCGCCCCGAGGAGGCCGGTAAGGCTGGCGGACTTGACCATCCACGCCTGGAGCAGCTGCTCGCCGGCGAGTTCGCAGACGAGATCGCATGGCAGCACGATGAAGTCGCCGGTTACGAGCTCTCTGATCTCGGGAAGTCGCAGTATCTCGGCGGTGCCCGTGTTTTGGTCTAGGTCAGCTGGGGCCAAGACGTCTGGCCGCGGCAACGGCAGGGCCGTGAGGTAGGGGTTGGTGTTGAGAGCGGCTGTCAGGGCTTTTGAAGCTGAGGGGGGGCAGATGAGGGTTATGCCTAGACGTTGTCAGCCATTGTCTCATCAGTGAGAACATTCACATTCGTCGCATGGTTCATAATGATATAGCCACGATAAATGAGACCCGCGGATGGATAGAAGAATGCTCCATGAACTGGGCGGGTCATGGACGCAATCTACCGAGCCGAAGCGCAGACAAGAAAGGCTGCCCAAGAGAGATGAGAAAGGCTCCTTACTTGTGATGCCAGTTCGGAGACAAAAGTCAATAGGGTACCACACCATCGGGCGGTTGGCAATGGGCAGCAGCGCCTTTGGGTTCTCGTCGGGGTTGGAAGTAAAGGTCGGGAATGACGAGCCCGGCCCGCAGAGGATGAGGGCTTGAAGCCCGGTTGAGGCCATCGACAAGGCGTGAGGCATCGTGGTTGGGTGTCTGCTTCTGTGGCAGACAAACGAGCAGATGAGGGACGATGTCGATGTAATGCCTCGAGTTATCGAAAGGATGTAAGAGGCTGCAAAGGCCTGTCAAAGGAGGCCAGGATGAGATGCGGGCGTCGTCTGGGGGTGAGATTCGACCAGGGTTGTGAATATCTTCAGATCCCCCACTTGCGGGCTTGAAGAGTCATAACTGCTGCTCAATACCATTTCACACAAGGCTGAGAGAAAAGAAGAAAGCTGTGGCGCAGACTCACCAGCCACAGCACCGCCAGTGCGTTCGAGCTCATGAGAAGCAACCAATCACAGCGCGACGTTCACGTGCACGCAGCCTCGGTGGCGCGGGATTTAAATTGCTCCACCGCCGGCAGCTAAAGCCTCGGAAGCGGTGGCGCGTTGCTGGGAAGAATCTCCACAATGTTGACATGAGGCAAGCTGAAGGGACCCCCAGCCACCGACTTGTTGCGACACACCTTTAAGTTCACCCTGGCCGGGCTCAGCTGCTGCCTCTCCCCACCCAGCACTTACACGTTCGTGTCTGTCTAGCCTCCAGATACGAACTGCTGTTGCCGTCCTGCAGCACCTTCAATTGCTCTGCGGATTGCCCCTGGGATCAGGCGCTTGAGGCAGCATCGCACCGCACCAGCAACACAGCACAGGCCGCTTGCAAAGCGATGCCACGATACTCCGACTAAATGTCGCCTCCTTACGACAACCACGGCTCCTCCCGCTCGCGGCGAGGCGTCTGGAGCCATTGGGTGCCGCTTGCCATCACCCTGACCGTGGCCACGGCCGGTCTCGCCGCCTGGGTCTGGAGCCAGCGCAAGGAGAGCGCTGAGGACCACGCCGAGCCCGAGCCCGACCTGGACTATGAGCACGCCGACTATGGAGAGAATCCCGCGTACGGCGCCTCGGCGGAGAGGCGCGGGATGGCGCCGCCAGAGCAGCGCGATGGCAACTATGCGGTTGGCGCCGAGATGGGCGAGGGCACGTCGGGATGGGGAACGCGAATGACGAGCGCCTTTTCGTCGAACCCGCAGACCTTCCTCGACTCGACCGGCAAGACAGTGGCCGCCGGGGTCGCTGCTGCCGGGGCCGCGGTCGGCAAGGCGCTGGCCTCGATCCGCGAAGAAGACAAGCCGGAACCTGAGACAAACCCTTGGTCCGAGAGCAAAGACGTGCGCAGAGAAAAGGGACCGGCGCCTGCGCAGAAGAAGCGCAAGACGGTCGCCATTGTCATTTCTGCCGATTCCCAGTTCACGGACGACGACGACGACATTACTCATGAGCATGCCGTGAGTCCCTCCCTTTTGCTTGCTTCAACCTGTGTGTTCGTCAACAGCTGCTGACCTGTGCAAAACAGTCCATCTTGAACCACATCCCCCGGCACAATGACCTGTCTGCCATCAAGCTCTTCGTGCTCATCTACGCACCGGGCTTGAAAGACACGGGTGAAGCCGCTACGAGTAATCGCCCGCCTCCTTCGGTTAGCTCATCATTCTCTAACGTTGGATATGACCAAGCTCAAACTCCCGAGGCTAAGAGCCCAGTGTAAGTCCCTTGTTTCCTGGCCATCATCCCAGGATATTCGCTGATAAGAGTGCTTCTTTTGCGTAGACTTGGCGCTTCGGCAGAAAACACCTTGTTCAATGCCGTGTACTCGCACGCCTTGGGTCTGGTGGACAAGGAAACCATGATCCTTCCCTTCACCACCCCCAACGGCCATACTCACATCCTGCGCCACCTGCAGCCCGACATCATCTACCTGCAGGAATCCCTCGCGGGCGAGAACGGCGGCTACGTCGCCAACATGCAGACCTGGTTCCGCCACGACATTGTGCTGGTTGTCGGGGCCGAGGACGGATCCGGCGGCCTGGCCGACAGCGAGTCCGAGGCAGAGAAAGCCGACAAGCCCGAGAAGTGGTGGCAGAAGCCCGAGCGCGTTGGTCGCGGACGAGGCATCATTGTTGTCGACAGCGTGCGCGTTAATGACGATTGGGTCCGTAGAGTCCAGGGCCGAGAATAGAGGGCTGTCCGAGCAATGTTTCCGACGGTATGTATGAGGACATAATGATGGGAAGATACCAGGACGTTGATTTCGTCTAGCTGTATATACTTTGACTGTTTGATTTCTTGTCATGAACTAGAGTGTTGTATAGCGCTGCGGTCGGTTTGCGAAACAACAGCATACGCAACTCAAAGCTCGTACTCGGTTTCTGTCGCTGTGAGAGATGGCTTTCTGCTATTTATTCCTTGCCTACCTTACACAAGCATAAGGTATATCGCAGAACGTGCCCGGGCCATCTATGAGGCATCACGGCTGGGTCTATTAGAGCGTAGCTTTTCCGCTCCCTGGAGCTCATGCTGCAACTTGGACGTCACAGCGGACTCATTCTTCTTTCAAATGGTGTAGTTTCTAATTCCGATCTGATGTTATTCAAGATCATCCTTTGACAAAGGTGGTGTCGCTTTGAGTGAAGCCGAAGCGAGGTACTAGAAAAGCCTCGGAGCGAAGCAAGGCGGGGTCACGTGACAGGCGACCCTCCGTCCTCAGCCAGGGAATCCAACGTCTGGTCAACATCGCTTCACCTCAGAACTGCTTCCCTTTGAGCGCCGGCAATCCCCAAACCGACCCCCGACCCTCGTTTCCGCCAGAATCCGCCTCGCCCGGCCTCAGCATCGCCTGCCCATGGACCGCAGCTGATCTCGAGCTCCTGCGCCGCCGCCGTCGGCCCTCTGACCGGATCCACGCTGAAAGCATTCGTCTCCACAGCCCACTCATCTCGCGCCGCGCTTCGAGCATCGCATCGCATCACGCCTCTGCCAGCCTTCGACTCTCTCGGCCGGGCATCGCCAGACTGCAATTGCGGCGCAAGTAGATGCTTGCCGTCGACGCCGCGACACACGCACCGCAGGCGTGGGAGAAGCAGAAGCAGCCGCAACACGCGCGCCGTCGTGCGTCCGGGGTCACGATGGCGCCGACCAACGTCACCACCGCCGCAGTCACGGCCACTGCGGTGCCGCCGCCACCTGTGCCCGCCAAGATCAAGCGCCCTGTGCCGCCGGGCATCCAGACAAACGGTGCCGCTTCGTTCGCGGGGTCGCCGTCGCCGTCCCTGGCATCCTCCAAGCCGCCCTCCAGCGCGAAGCAGCCGCCCAGCTCCGCCAGCGACCGGGCCATCACGGCATCAACCGTGCGGCCCATCAACCGGGTCCGCCGCGACACCCTCAACCAGACACCCGGGCGCAACTCGAGAAACAGCGCCGGCATGCGATCGGCGTCGTTCGCAGCAGACACGGCTGCCCATGGCTACGATCCCCCACCTTACGGTAACACATGATCCTTCCTCTCCCGCAGTGCGAAACCACAAGTGGCAGTTCTTCTAACCAAGGGCAAATCGCTGCTATAGTTGTCACCGATGCCTACGTACTGAAGAGAAACTCGGGGCGACCGCCCTCTTTGGTCGTCCACATGCATCCGACACACTTCCGCTTCGATGGTCAAGATGGCATGTTCCAGTATAAGTCGCCGATGAAGATCTTCCTTGAGCATGTCAAGAGCCGCACGATACCCCACGACCTCCTCCCCTACTTTGTCCAGGGCAAGGTTCCCTTTTACGACGGATGCCTCATTGTACAGATCCACGACCACAAGTCCGTGGTCCAGAACAAGGGCACCAAACGACCCTCGTCAGCCTCTAGCGCCGTTGTGCCTTCGTCCATCCACAACTACAACCAATGGCTGACACCTTCACCACACGTCCCCTTTCCCAAGGAAGAGCAGAATGCCGCGGATGCAGCTGCGAAGCCAAAAGAGGAGCCTAAAGAGGAAGACGCCGATGAAAAAGATGTGGATAAGGAGCCTACGCCAAATGCTCCTAGTAATGCCACAGATACAAAGGCCCCCCCCAAACCGAAGATCTTCACTGTTGTGCTTCACCCTACGCCCGAGAGCTTACGCATGGATCTTATGATCAAGGCAACGATGCCCAAGTCGCCTGGGGAGGGACCTGGTGCTAATGACCCTTCGGCCATGGCCCCTCCAGCCACTCCATCCGCCCTTGTGCCGCCGACGCCGACTGCAGCCAATGTCCCGCCGCCTGCGAAAAGACAGAAGCGAGAAAAGAATGAGCTGGACGCCAACCTTTTACATGCTGCCGAAGGCCAGATACTGCTCGCGACCAACGCACCTCTGATGCTCGAACCGACAAAGAGCGTGGAAGAGACCATCGCCCTGTTGGAGAGGATGTCGCATCCCAGCCACAGCGAGCCTCCGCCTCAACCAAAGGCGCGCAAGAGGACGGTGGCCGAAATGGCTGCCGACGAGGCATTCACCGCAGAGATGGAGCGGTACATGCTGGTTCTCGACGACCGGCTTGCGCCAAACGCTCCCGGCGCGCAGGGTGCTGGTGGAGCGGACGGGGATGGCCCAACCGGTGCGGCGACGTTCGAGCCTCGCTTTGAGCGCTTCAACCTCATTGAGGATATCAAGAGAGAGCACAACGAGAAGAAGGAACAGGAGAAGCTTAAGCAGCAGGAGAATGACCGAAAGCTGCAGCTCCAGAGACAGCAGCAACAGCAGCAACAGGCGCAGCAGGCGGTGGAAGCTGCTGCGCAGAGACAAGCAGAGGTCGAGAGGCTCCGGCGTGAAGCCGCGGCGGCGAAGGAGAACCAGATGCGCCAGCACGCCGAAGCCCAGCGACAGGCAATCGCCGCTCGCGCTGCGGCGCAGACTCCCGCGGCGCAGGCAAACAACGCCGCAGCGCAGATGAACCAGACGCAGCACGCTCACCCCGCCCAGCATCCCGGAAGCATGCCGAACGGCGTTCAGCAAACCCCAATGGCCAACGGCCTCCATGGACCGGCTCAGGCCCGGTTCCAAGCCCAAATGTCTCAGGCTCAAGCATCCTCTCCCATCATCCGTCAGCCCACTCCTCAGAACATGTCGTCGCCCATGGTTGCGGCCGCCGCCATGCAGCGAAACAACTCCACCATGGCGGCGAGCCCTCCGCGATCCGCTTCTGTGGTGCAGAACCAGCAGGTATCGGTGCCCATGGCCCACGCCATGTCTTCTAGAAACAGCCAGCAGAGCCACCCGTCGAGCACGCCACGCATGCCTCACGCGACGCCGAGCATGCCCCATGCAACTCCCATCAACCGGCCAGCAATGATTGCAACCCCCCGCATGACCCAGGCGAACAGTCCTCCGGCCATGATGGCGCAGAACTCGCAGATGAGCCAGCCCATGATGATGAACCCCTCGGGCATGAACCAGGCCAGCCCTCAGGTTATGGCTCAGATGGCCCAGCAGCGAGCAATACTGCAGCAGCAGCAACAGCAGCAGCAAATGGCGGCGGCTCTCCAGAATGGCAATTTTAATAACATGAACATTGCTGCACAGGGCCCAGGCATGACGCCGCAGCAGCAGCAACAGATGATGCAGATGATGCAACGGCAAATGCTGATGCAGCAGCAGCAGCAGCAGCAGCAGCAGCAGCAGCAACAGCAACAGCAACAACATCAACAGCAGCACC
Source organism: Trichoderma ghanense (assembly GCF_004382785.1). Taxonomy (NCBI): domain Eukaryota; kingdom Fungi; phylum Ascomycota; class Sordariomycetes; order Hypocreales; family Hypocreaceae; genus Trichoderma; species Trichoderma ghanense. The sequence continues at coordinate 43,236 of NW_027395680.1, read as the reverse complement.
CGCAGAACAACATGTTGAACCCGCAGCAGCAGCAACAGCAACAACACCAGCAGTGGGCTCAGCAATACGCGCAACAGTTGCAGAGCATGCAAGGCGCTCAGATACGCTCGATGACACCGCAGATGCAGGCTCAGATGCAGGCCCAGATTCAGCAAATGACTCGAATGGGCCAAATGGGCAACATGGCACGGGGTCAAATGAACGGCCAGATGAATGGGCAGATGAACGGGCAGATGATGAATGGCAATGCTAATCCCAATGTCAACATGCAAGCGATGGTAGCCATGCAGATGCAGCAGCAGGCACAGGCTCAGGCCCAGCAGCAAGCCCAGGCCCAGGCTCAGGCTCAGGCACATGCCCAAGCGCAGGCTCAGGCGCAGGCTCAGGCTCAAGCACAGCAAGCTGCCCAAGCTCAGGCTCAGGCGCAGCAAGCACAAGCCCAGGCTCAGCATCAGGGTCAAGGCCCCCAGCCAGGACAGCCGAACAATTTGCAGGTCCAGCTGCAGACTCAGACGCGCATCATTTACAGCCGGCTCCTGAATTCGGCGGCGGCCAAATTCGGCGGGGCCGACAACATCCCGCCGGACGCCATGGAGAGGATCAAATCGCAAGCTTTCATGCAAGCCCAACAGATGATGAGGGATATGGTGCAGCGTCGGCAGCAGCAGCAGCAGATGCGACTTCAACAACGCCAGCAGCAACAGGCTGCGATGCAAGGCGGGATGATGGGGCACCAGGGAATGTGAAATGAGATTACGGACGGAAAAAAAGAAAAGAATGACGGGGTACAACGAGAGGAAAATGTCTCAGCCCTTTCGGAGGAGACGGAAGTACAAGGATGATGGCTTTGTACCACATAAAGCAGTCCAGCAGCCGTGAACTCGGCGGGAAAAGGAGGCTGCCTACCCATTTTGATGTCAATTTTCACACGGAGTTTAGGAGGGCGGTTTACAATTTCGGCACCAGTCAGGATTACCGCGTTTGGGCCAGTGTTTCAATACCCTAGGGATGATTTGTTTTTTTTTTTTTTTTTTTTCTCTTCTTTTCTTTTCTGTTATATCGGTAGTGGCTGCTCGACACCACGATGGACCTGCTGTTTTGACTATTTTCCTGTTTGCTTGTTTGGAGGGGGTGGTGGGTTTGTTCGTTCCAACCTTTTCTTCTCTATATCTCCTTTTGCTCTACCGCTTCTCTTCTATCTTGTTTTGAACAATGGGGGGTGTGCCGACTTCTGGACTGGACATGAATCTAATGAATTCGCTCGGCTACTTGGCGTTTGGGGGGGGGGTGGAAGGGAGGTCATCAGGCAAGTAGCTATAATGGAGTTGAGACGCTTGTATAGTGTAAGGGCAACAGAATAACAGAAACAAGTTGATCATTGGAATTGAGTTTGCTGCGAGATTGAGAGAGGACGTTGAAGGTTGACGTTGATGTTGGATTTGCAGCTTAATGTTGACGAACTGTCTTGCCATGCTCGGCAGTTCTGATGCTTGCTGTTTGGGTGCATTCGGATGGCTTACTAAGGCAGGCACATGTCAAGCCTCCCGTCCATCTGATTCTTGAGAAGCAGAGTAAACGTCGGTACACGCAAAAGACGATGGCATCCGACAGAGATGAACATTCTTACGAATCATGCTGATACACTGGCCATGAAATGCCTCTTCTCCACATGCAGCCCCCTATTCTTCACCAACGGAAAACGAGCTCCTCACCGTATCTTCACCTGAACATGGACTACGGGGGGTCCCATGTTTCCATTTCCGGTCACGTGCGGGCCCGGCCTCTTCGGTTCTAGACTAAAAGCAATGACGGAACGTCACGTCAAACAAGAGTAAAAAGAGAGCCCGAGAGTTCAGAGAGTCTCCAGCAAGCAGCAGCAGCTCTTCCGGCTTATTAGCCCCCAATTCTGTCTGCGCTCTCGGTTCGCGACAAGCTTGACGTGATTTCCCCCCCCCCCGAAAACAAGGCTGGACCAGAGCACAAGAATCCTTTTTTTTTTTTTTTTTTTCCCTTGCTGTTGATATAATCAAATCGCCGAATCAGCCTCGTTGCGTCGCCTCTGCATCGCCCGTCTGTTGATCGTCGGATCGTCGAGCTCTTGGTTTCTCCGTCCCGTCCTTATCTGGGCTTTGTTGGCGTCTGTGTGCTTTCTCTCGTCGCTCAGCATCTCTCTCTTCTTACCCCCCTCTCCCTCCTCCGTCTTGGCCATCGTCATTCTGCCGAATCGCCACGCTTTTCCCTCCCATCTCGTCTGCCACTTCTATCGTTTCCATCAACCTCGTCGCGATGCATCCCCCACGGCCGTCAGCGCTGCTGCTGTCGTTCCTGCTGGCGCCGCTGGGCGCGGCGGCGATGCTGAGCTGCGACAAGATCCGGGTCGACGGCCACAACTTTGACCTGTCGCCGCTCGGGGGCCCGCACTCGGTGGTGACGTCGCGGTTCGAGTCGAGCACCGAGGCTCACATGAACACGACGTACACAGTCGACATTTGCCAGCCGCTCAAGAAGAGCGGCAAGGCCAAGTCCAAGGAGGAGTGTCCCAATGGAACAAGAGGTGAGGCGAAGGATTCTTTTTTTTGCCCTCTTTCTCCCTAGGCATTGTTTACACTACGAACGGGTGACTGACCAGACCGCCTTGCATCAAGTGTGCGCTATCACCCGGTTCCTCAAGGGCGACCAGGACTCCGTCACAAAGGTCGTTGCCATTGCAGGCGGGCTGGAAAACGCCGGCGGATCGCAGTTCGAATACGAGGCGACGAGGCTCAAGACGAGCGATTCCAACTCGGACTCTCAGAAGGAGGGTCTGCGGCTGGTCCTCAAGGGCGGCAAGCACCCTCTCACCGGCCCCGTCTCGGAGCGGAGGGCCCAAAAGGCCGTTATTGAGTTTCTGTGCGATCCCGACAAGACGGGCACCGAGGGCGAGTGGGCTTCCGAGGACGAATACGAGAAGCCTTCTGCCGCGAAGCGACGAGCAGAGGATGACAAGGGGGACGACAGCAAGGACAAAGACGACAAGAAGGAGGATGGCGACAAGGACGACGAGGGGAACCAGGACTCGTCCATTGAGCACCAGTTGAAGAATAAGGATGCGGCGCTCATCTGGGAGGACTATGCCAAGGAAAAGGACTTCGATGTCTTGCGGCTGACTTGGTACACCAAGTATGCGTGCGAGAAGCGGGATGGAGGCAAGGACGATGACCGCGAGCCCGGCGATTCGAGCGCAAGCTGGGGCTTCTTTACTTGGTTTGTCATCGTGTAAGTGCAGCACACCCGGGAACGGCGGCTCCCAGATGCAAATGCAGGACACCTCGACTAATGGCATTTCTGCAGCGTGTTCCTCGGCATCGCGGCGTACCTGATTTTCGGCTCCTGGCTCAACTACAACCGCTACGGCGCGCGAGGATGGGACCTCCTCCCCCACGGCGACACCCTGCGCGACATTCCCTACCTTCTCAAGGACTGGACACGCCGGGTTTTGAACACGGTTCAGGGCGCTGGCAGTCGAGGAGGCTACAGCGCCGTCTAAACAGCACGGGCATGATTTTTCCAGGGGCCCAGGACTGAATGGAGGGAATAGGTGGAACACGCTGGTGGAAGGGCTGTGACGGGGTTATACACACGGTTGTACTTGGGAGCCTCGGTAATGCCATTTTCCTCTTTTCCTTTTTTTCGACCCCTGATCCCCTTGTCTGTTTTGGCAAGGCGGCGTTCTGGTTGCATACTGAGATCCTGTTGCGTGTTTTGCTTGGGCGGGATTTGTAGAGACTGTGTTTATCTCTTGGGTTTTACTATGATAATCTCATACATCAAGTTATCGTTGCTGTCTCTGGGCACGTGAATCACGTTGGAGCTGGAGAGCTTGAGGATGACCTGTTCATAATGCGTTGCAGCCCGATGTAGGGAGCAATGATGACTCTGTTAGAAAATGGACTCGCTGCTTCCACCATCGCAGGTTCATCTCTTCATCATGACGGAGAAGTAGGTCAAATCGGGCAAAAGGATGACTCCATCCCGAGTTTCTTTGGGGAGCTCGAAACAATGACTCAGCTCGCAGCCCAAGAAAACAATCCACTCTAGTGTCGTCACAGCACATTATAACGCCTGCAAATGCACAAGCAAAAGCAGCGATACCGGCAGCGGAGCTTTTATCGATAAAAAAAAGTTCAAGCCAAGACCCCCCCAATTCGAAGGCCGGCGCAAAAAGGGAAATTTATATCGCTCCCTACTAACCCAAGCTTCCAGTTCCCTCTGCCTAACATTGCGCACGAAGGCGGGATTTGATCTCTCAAGATTGGTGATTGCCTTTTTGCCGGGAAAACTGAAATGGCTTTGAGGGTATCGCTTGCGCGACAGGCGGCGCTTGCTGGCAGCAGGCTTTCGTCTGCCGGAGGCAAGAGGTGCTTTTCTGCGACGAGGGCGGCGGCGAGGCTGTCGGAGGATGCGAAGCAGTCCATCAAGGTGCGTCGCAACAACTTTGCTCCCCGACAAGTCCTCTCCCCAGTTGGTTGCATCTCATCAATTGACTATCCACGGCACTTCACATCAAGAAGAACAAACGCAAGCCAATGTGGGAATTGTTCTGACTGACATGATTGTCACCGCAGCGAGACGCAGCTCTGCCGAACCCCGACCCGGCGCCAGACTCGGCCAGCGCGGCCCTCGTCAAGGAGCATGCGCCCTACATGGTGGCCACGTACGCCCGGCCGCCGCCTGTGTTTGTGCAGGGCGAGGGCTCGTGGCTGTGGGACATTGAGAACCGAAAGTATCTCGATTTCACGGCGGGGATTGCGGTGACGTCGCTGGGACATTGTGATGCCGAGTTTGCGGATATCATCGCCAAGCAGGTGCGTACAATTTACCTTTATAGAGGAAAAAGAAGAAGAGGAGGAGGAGGAGGAGGAGGAGGAGGCGTGCTGACGAGGGGGGGAACTTGTGCATAGGCGAAAACGCTCGTCCACGCCTCGAACCTGTACTACAACCCCTGGACCGGCGCGCTGTCCAAGCTGCTCGTCGAAAAGACGCTCGAGGCGGGCTGCATGCACGAGGCGTCAAAGGTCTTCATCTGCAACTCGGGCACCGAGGCCAACGAGGCGGCCATCAAGTTCGCCCGCAAGGTGGGCAACCTCCTGGACCCGTCGGGCGCCAAGTCCGACGTCGTCTCCTTCAACCAGGCCTTCCACGGGCGCACCATGGGCGCGCTGTCGGCGACGCACAACCCAAAGTACCAGAAGCCGTTTGCGCCCATGGTGCCGGGCTTCAAGCAGGGCACGTACAACGACGTGGCGGGCATCGACGCGCTCGTCGACGCCAAGACGTGCGGCGTCATCGTCGAGCCGATCCAGGGCGAGGGCGGCATCCACGCCGGCAGCGAGGAGTTCATGGTTGCGCTGGCGAGGCGGTGCCGCGAGGTCGGCGCCGTGCTCATCTACGACGAGATCCAGTCGGGCCTGTCCCGGACGGGCGACCTGTGGGCGCACGGCAGCCTCCCCAAGGAGGCCCACCCGGACATCTTGACGACGGCCAAGGCGCTGGGCAACGGGTTCCCCGTCGCGGCCGTGCTCGTCACCGAGGCCGTCGCCGACAAGATCAAGCTGGGCGACCACGGGACGACGTTTGGCGGCAACCCGCTCGCGTGCCGCCTGGCGCACTACGTCGTCTCCAGGCTGTCGTCGAGGGAGATCCGGGACGGCGTGGCGGCCAAGAGCAAGGTGTTCCTCGACCGGTTCGCTAGGCTGCGGGAGAAGTTCCCGGAGCTCATCGCGGAGGCGCGCGGCCGCGGGCTGATTCTGGGACTGCAGCTGACGGAGGATCCGGCGGCGATTGTGACGGCGGCGCGGGAGAGGGGCCTGCTGGTGATTACGGCGGGGACGAACACGCTGCGGTTCTTGCCGAGCCTGGTGATGACGGAGGAGGAGATTGGGCAGGGGCTGGATATCCTGGAGGAGGCGATTGTCGCTACGCGCAAGTAGGAGGGTGCTTGTGAGCGAGCCTGTGACTTTCTTTTCTCTGTTTTGAGTGTATTAATAGTTTGGCGCGCGTATGAGATTCTGGTTCAATGTCTAAAAAGGAGATTGAGTGGGCTTATATAGCCGGTATAGGGGGGGGGGAAGAAAGAAAAGAAAAGAAAGAAAAAAGCGTCATGATTCACATGTATATCGGACCTGAACCTATCTGTCTGATTCCTACAGTGCCCATTGTACTTTTATTCCTCCCGTCTCCTATCCAACACCTGAAGCGTGTTTAGCAAATGGCATGCGTCTTGCCCGTCTTGCCCTGCAGCGAATGCTCCTCGCCCTATCACAAAACTCATCGTCAGCCATTCATTCACGTCCCTCGATTCCATACAATTCAGTCTTGTCGAGAGGGAAAGAAACTCACCGTGTAGTGCTTGGAAGCACTGTGCCTATGCTGATGCTTCGTCTTCCCATGCGTCGCAATATGCTCCTTGATAAAGTCCTCCTGCTTCCGCACCGCCTCGGCATCCATGTTCCCGAGCATGGCCACGCAAAGCTTGATATCATGAATCAGCAAATCGCACCTGCTCTTGGAAAAGTCCTCTCTAACGACGACCCGCAGCATCTTCATCTCGTTTGTGTGCGGCGCCATGGTGTATGCAGGCACGACCCATCCCCTGCTCCTGAGATGGTGCGCGAGGGCAAACTCGTCATAATGGCGCTGCTTGCCTCCTTCGTCCGGGGTCTTGAAGCGGAAGGCGACGAGGGGCAGGCCCTGGCCTTCGCGCTCGGACATGATGACGAAGCCGAGGGACTTCTCGAGCACGTCGGTCAGGTAGTCGGCCGTGCGGGTGAGGTTGCTCATGATGGACTCGTAGCCGCGGCGGCCGAGGCGGATGAACTGGTAGTACTGGCCGATGACCTGGGAGGCGCCCTTTGAGAAGTTGAGGGTGAAGGAGGACTGCTCGGCGCCGAGGTAGTTGATGTTGAAGATGAGGTCTTGGGGGAGGTATTCGTGGGAGCGCCAGACGACCCAGCCGACGCCGGGGTAGACGAGGCCGTACTGATGGAACCATCCGTGTCAGCGTATCTGATGAGAATCGACGAGGAGGAGGAGGGAAATACCTTGTGGCCGGAGACGTTGATGGAGACGACTTGAGGCAGTCTGAAGTCCCACTCCAAGTCGGGCAGCACAAAGGGCGCCACGAAGCCACCGCTCGCGGCATCAACGTGAATGGGCACGTCCAGCCCCCTCTCAACAAGCAAGTCGTTGATCCCCTTGACATCCTCATAGTGCCCCGTGTACGTCGTCCCCAGGATGGCCGCGATGCCAATCGTGTTCTCGTCAATCAGCGCCACCGCCTCCTCGGGATCAATCGTGTACCGCGTCTCGGTGCAGTAGACGAACTTCTCCTCGACCTCGAAGTAGCGCGCGGCCTTTTCCCAGCAGACCTGCACGGCGGAGGACATGATGATGTTGGGGCGGTCCGTGGGCTTGCCCTCGGCCTGGCGGCGGAGCTTCCAGCGGCGCTTCATGGCGAGGACGGCGAGCATGATGGCCTCGGAGGAGCCGATGCACGAGGTGCCGATGCTGTCGCCGCCGTGGGGCGCGTGGAACAGGTCGCCGATCATGTTGACGCAGCGGTTCTGGATGTCGGCCGACTGGGGGTATTCCTCGTAGTCGATGAAGTTTTTGGAAAAGGCTTCCGTCATGAGCTTTTCGGCTTCGTCTTCCTGTTTACAACACTCAGTATGTTCGTCAAGCTTGTACGTGGGGGGAGGGGGGATTTCCATGTAGGTGGACGTACCATGTAAGTCGTGACAAAGGATGCCAGGCTACAGATTCCCAGTAATCAGCAATCAATTCTACTAATTCATGAGAAACTACGGTGATAAAAAGAGAGGGCATTACTTGAGCTTTGGGTTATTGTCCAGACTCAAATGGTCCTTGATCATGTGGTACGCAACGTCCCGCGGCATCGCACCCGCAGGCATGCTGTGCTTGGGCAGGTCCTGGCCGGCAAACTGCGAGCCGTAGACGCTGGTGGTGAACTCGTCGGCGTAGCTCGACAGCTTGACCTGCGAGAGGCTCTTGTGCAGGCTGGGCCGGTCGTTGATGGACAGCATCGGGCCCGAGGGGCCTGTGGCGGGGGCGGCTGCTGCGGCGGCTGCTTCGTTGCCCTCGGAGGGCGTGGCGGAGCCGGAGCGGCTGATTGCGGTGAGGTGGACCATGATGAGCTTCTGGTGATGGGTTTGTGGTTGTTGTGAGGGGGGGTATGGAGGGAAGGATCAAGAAAGGGAGGAGGAGAAGAAGATGTTGAGAGGATGAAGGGGGGAGAGGAGTTATATATAGCTCTCGTATGATATAAGTGGGAGCGTTGGTGTGTCGATTACATGCACGAGGCCGTCACTGCACAACTAACATGTCATGATGAGGGGTCCCAAACGCCCATCAAAGTCCGCCTCGAAGCAAGCAAGACAATCTAACTGGCACAACTTGTCTCGAATCAAGCTCCCTCCCTAGCTTGCAAAGCAACATAACATACCATGAGAGAAACAAACCAATGCAAGCAGAGCTCCAGCCGGCAGCCGTCACTCCTGACCCAGTTAGCAGCAAGTCTGGTTTTCCGTTGACCCCTAGGCTGGTCTAGCCCGGGGCACCTATGCATGACGACGCATCATCATCACCAATGGTGCCAAATAGTATCTAGTCTTCGGCCGCCATCTTCCGGCCGCAAGCCACTAAGATCCGCGGTCTGGTTGGTTGTGCTTGGATCTGCTTGTAGCGGGGTTTTGTGAAAGGAGCTGGAGATGCATGAGAGGGTTGATCCAATGGCTGAAGGGATGTGCTGTGTTTGATGCATCTTGGGTTTGGAAACTTGCTCTTTTAGTACAGTATACGCAGACTGCGCATTGAAGAGCCAATGCATCCGTCTCTATCTGGTCATTTCTTTTGCATCACTGAAACAAAGAGCCCCTGTTCGTACAGCCAATACATGGACAATTGCATCTTTCCCCCTTTTTTTCCTGCTTCTTCTTCTTCTTCACCATCATCCTCATCACCATCATACCCGACCTCACTTCTTCCATAGCCGAAAACCCCTGCTGTCTTCATGTTGCCCTGCTCTACAGCAACTTGTGTCTGGTTACTCTGCCTCTGCCCCTCCCCCTCTTCCAAGCTCCCCCAAAGCTCTCATGCAAGTTACACCTCAACTCATGCAAGTCCCCTCCCAAAACGCTTCCCCCACCAGCAAGCAGCAGCTCCCCCCCATCGGATCTGACGGCTAGTAGCCAGACAAAGTAGGTCATTACCAACAAGCCCAATAAAAAAAAAAAAAAGGCGCCCCCCGTTTTTCTCTCCAGGGCAAAAAGTAGGTTCCCGCCTTGGCTGTGTCGTCACTGCTTGGCAGATCCCTTTTTCTTTACACAAGTGCCGGCGACCCGAATCTCTTTTGTGTCTTTGCCTTGAAGGATCTTCGCAAAGCTGAAAGGGTTCGTTTTGTTTGAAAAGGGTCTCCGCTGTGGCGCTGTGCCCGTTTTTCACTGTAGATGGCGATTGTATCATGCATGTTTGTATGTACCGAGACCTTTTTTTTTTTTTTTTTTTTTNGACGTTGGGAGGGTGCTGTGCTGGGATGGAGGACTCGGGAGGCGGGTGTTGTGCTTCTTCCCCTTTATTGACTACCGAGGTAAGGCATGATGAACTCGGTGAACATGCCCGGACACGAATCCTCTGCAGCAGCATTGATGCAAAGTGTACCTCCGGCAGCAGGCCATTAAACACAAATCATCTCCTTGATGTGTATTGAACCATTATCAATTGCACCCACCCGTGCTCCGCTACCGGATATGAGGCCATCTCCAAGCGCGACCCGAAGAAGCCGACGACTTTCAGTGTTGTTGTACAGCACGGCCTCGATCTGCCCGACAAGGAAAACTCGAATGTAAACCACACAAGGCATATGTTGCGGCGTCGTCGACTTTTGGAAAGTTGACAGAAACAGACTGTTTGTACCTACATGACAAAATGAAACCACAGGAGATAGTATCCTAGGCATTTGGAGAGCAACATGTGCTTGTCTATGTCACCGCAGACAGAAAGACACTCAAACACGATGCACACATGGTACAGCATCAAAGCATCATTTACACGCTCCATATCTCACAAGCCCAACCACCTTTCATGCCTCCTTTCCACAATGTCCCGTCCTCACATGTACACCTCATCATCGCCCGTGCTCGTCAACCCGCTCGCAAGCCCATGCATCCGCCGCCCCAACAAGTCATCCGAGCTGGTCAGCTTCACCAGGCTCTTGTTCCCCCTAATCCCCTTCTTCATCTTCCTCCCAGCCCCATTCTTCTCTCCGTTGGCACTCCCGTTGACCTCTCCATTTGCATTCGCATTGCCATCAACAGGCGGCGAAGTCGACGTCGTCTCCTCACCAATTCCGTTGCCATCCACGTCCCCATTCTGCGTCAACGTTCGCCCGCGAGACATCTTCGTCATGCTAATCTCAAGAGGCCTATCCTCATCACCACTCGACTCGGCAATAGACTGCCGCCGGAACCCATCCCGAGCCGTCTGACTCCTAGACGAAGCCGCAGCCGCAGCCGCAGCCGCTCGCTGCCGTGCCTGTTCCTCCGCCCTCTGCGCCTCGGCATCGACAAAAAGCTGGTCGAACCACGCCGCGCTGCGCTCAAAGTGCTTCCACGCAGGCGGATACACCCCCGGAAACTGCATGAAGCCGTGCGACGTCCCCGGGATGAGAAGAACCTCCGTCACCTCCTTGTCGTCAAACGTCCAGTTCTCGTCCAGATCCGCCCCCGTCCGGGACAGCTGGCGTCGGGCCGCTGCTTCCTTCGCCCGTCGTAGACGGCCCGCGAAGACGACGGTGTCATCGACGAGGGGATCCCGCTCGCCCGTCATGAAATACGTCTTGGGGAAGTTCTCGAGCAGCTCTTCGGGGGCCAGGACCGGGCTGAGGAAGTAGTCCTGCGTGAAATCGGGGCGGTTGTGCGCGCCAATGTACAGGATGATCATGGCTCGCATCATCTCGGGCGTGAGGACGCGGTCGTTGAAGTAGGAGATCATGGACGACGTCGCCAGACGCGTCTTCATGGGCTCGGCTCTGTGCGAGACGGCGCCGTCCTTTTTCTCGCCATCCTTCTTCTGGCTGGGGCTCTGCGAGGTGCTGAGTACCCTGGGGCCGGCGTGGCAGTACTCTGGCCTCGTTCCTCCCGTCGAAGGCGTGTTCTCGACAGGCTGTGTCGAGGGCGGCGGCGGCGTCTCGTCCTCATTGTCCGAGTGATGCGGCGTGCCCACCAGGTCGTTGTACTGCATGCTCTTGCGCTTCACAATGGACCGGTTGGTCCGCCTCGAGCGCCGGTCCCGGATGAGCGACATCTGCTCGTCCGTCATCCAGTTGCCAATGTTCATGTCGAGCGTCGGGTAGAAGCACACGAGCCCGTCCGGAGGCGGCAGCCTGCCCACGCCCGCCGCGCGCCGGAAGTGGCCGATGCCCGTCTCGAGCACCATGAGCGTCGCCGCCACGGCCAGGTTGCCGCCCGCGCTGTCGCCCGTGACGACGATGCGCGGCGTCTCGCGGCCCGACATGCCGATGCAGCGGCCGCGCGACCGGACGAGCGTCACGTAGACGTCGAAGCACTCGTTGAGCGCGTACGGGTAGGGGTGCTCGGGCGCCTTCTTGTAGTCGACGCTGAGGATGGGCAGCCCCGTCTTGGACGCCCAGGCGAAGAGCTTGTCGTCGTTGCAGCGCGGGTCCATGGCCACGAAGCCGCCGCCCGGAACGTCCAGCACGACGCGGTTGTGATGCGCCAGGTCCGCCAGCGGGCCGTCGTAGTAGAGCCAGGCGGACACGGCCTCCTTGTAGTCGCTGTTGGCGGGCCGCGGGATGCGCACCTGGCGCGGCGGCCACCTCGTGAACCGCGGCCGCATCAGGCGCTGCAGGAAGCCCAGGTACGGCGTCGTGCCCTTGTTCCACGCCACGCGGAGGTGCTCGACCGTGATCATGCCGCGGACCTTGCGCACCTTTTCGTCGGCCCGCTCCGCCGCCACGAGGTAGTAGAGCGAGAAGACGACGCTGGCCAGGTCGCGCAGCCACTTGGACCGGATCTTCATGGCGGTCCAGAAGCCGGCGTCCAGCGCGGTCAGCACCCAGGTCGCCCGATAGTACGTCGGGTCGTACATGTTGGCCATGGGCTCGGGGCTGGCCAGGCCGACGAGGGCGCTGAAGTTGCGGGCCGCGTAGAGGTACAGCATGGTGATGACGACCGTCTGCCATGCCGTCAGCTTGCGGGAGAGGAACTTTGAGATTTTCTGTGCCATGGGCGGGCCATGTTTGTGGCCTCTGTTTCCCTGCATGTGAGTATTCGTCTCCATCGAGGACCAAAAGGGGTTGGAGACGTACTTGTAGAGGTAAAACGTCCAAAAGGACAAGACGGCCAGGACCTGCAGGCGCCGCGACTTGGACGATGGCCGTCCGAGGACGTGGTCTATCATGATGCAGAAAACAAAGTGAACAATGTAAATCAGAAAGCGGAAGCAAAAAAAAAAAAAAAACAGGTCGCGAGGGACTTGAGTCTATATCAGAATGCTCGAGGTGTAGTAATACATGGGATATGTGCGTCTGGGTTCGATGCGACAGCCCATGAGAGGGATAAGCAATATCGGGGATCGACGGCGCAACGGCGTCTCATCTCATGTCATTCGACAGTCGATGTATCAAATGGTCGCCGATGCTGTTGAACAAAGATCGTCGAGATAATACGCCGTTTGCTTCGTCGCCGCGTCGATTCGAGTCGAGCCTCATGAATGAACCGTCGTCATCGGATGCTGCGGTCGGTGCGCATTGATGAGGACAGGGCTGGTTGTAAGTACTAAGTAGATGGGCAACGGAATAGAACAAGAAACGAATATTCCAGCCAATCCGAACCTGGATCTAGAAGACAGGAGGCCGTTTGCCGGTCGGGGGTGGCGATGTCCAACTAACTGTGTACGAGTAGAGAGCAGAAGGATTGATGACGGTGAGTGCGAACGAGGCCTTATGGGGGGTTTTTACAAAACAGCAGCGAGCAAGATGCATGCCGGGATTGGACATCTCCGTGTCCATCCAAACACCCATGACAAGGCACATGTCATTGCTTCCCACCAATATCCATTTCTCGGCTTAGCATCCCTCTCTCTCGGCCCTTCGCCTTGTTCCTTGGGTCCTCGTGACGGGGGGCGGGTTATGAGGCGCCTGGACGGGAGCAGCTGACATGTGAAAGTCGAGGGTCTGTCTGTCTCCCCCCCGGTTCGAAAACGTGTGGCCGACCAATCAGCGGCTTGCCCACAGGACGGCAACTCTGGGGAATGGCGCTTCCCCCACGGCGGGCTTCTGACAGCTGGGATGGCTTTTTTGGTCTTCTGGTTGTGCTATTCTGGGCTAAAAAAAAATCATATGTTCGGTGCTAGTAAGATGGATTCTGTTTGCGGTTGGCTGGTGCGTGTTGTGTCGAAAGCGGCGTTGGGCTGGGCGGCTTTTGTTTTTGTGTCAAATGTTTGCAGGAGGCAGACGCCGTGGCTGGTGTTGCACGTTTCAAGCACATGCGTGAATGTTCCACGTTGTTGGTGGGACCTACGGATTCCCCTTTTACTCAGGCCGGAAGAATATCTATTTTGAAGCTTGAATTGAGCGCGGAAATGTTGAAATGGCGGGCATTGACGGAGATGGTGAGGTCATTTTGATTCATGTCATGGCGCCGAGTCTAGCTTTCCCCTTGCCGTGATACCCTAGAGTCGGGGATAATCCATTGTAGAGGCATCATAAAACTCACAGATTGGCCATAGAAGAAAAAGTGACTACTTTTACATTCAGGAGAAATGAATAAAATACGAACGGGATGCTGTAGAATAGAATGGACTGCGCGGTGGACGTGCAGCCAAAGCCATACCTCGGATTGCCCGGATCAGTGCGTATCGCCATCTCATATCAAGACCCAGACAAGTGAGACAGGCCTCGTCACCAATAGCATCATGGAATCTCAACTGGCTAGACGCAAAGAAAGGGAAGTTTTCGGTAGCTGATGAACGCTTCCTTCATGGCGCCGAACGGCTGGGTTTTGAGGTGGCGGTCTCTAGGATACAGCTCTTATCCCTTTAATCGACACATGTGAAATCCATCGTGTCACTGTTTCTGGAAGATTGCGGCTGTTGTGGCCTTGGCCCTTCCGCCTTGTCCTGCTATCGATCCAGATGCCCTCTTACGACCGAGGCATCGTGTATAGTATTAACGGCGCGATCCAAGTCGCCATTGGCAACGGCGGTGTTTGCCACAGCGGTCTGATCAATTCATGTAGACACATGTCAAAATTGCATCAGGCGATGCGGTCCTTGAGTAGTCATGGTCATGATCAGGCTTTGACCAACGATAGAGACTCTCTGCTGTGGGTGAGCATTGGAATTCCTCGCACATCAATGGCAAGAATTGTATGGTTGAATCAGGTACCCTGCCTGACTGATATCTGATATCTGTACTGTGCGAATTGCGCCATCCGCACCAATTGCCTCGCATTTGATTGGCCGCAGCTGCACATCCCACCACCTCGCCCCCACCTGCAATTATCTCAGTTTCCCATACTTTTTTCGGCCTACGAAACCCCAACCCAACTCCCCATCTCAAACCCCTCGACAACACCATGAGGAGGAGCCCATGAAACTCCCCGGGCGAGTGGACGGCTCTTTCTGCGGTGCGGTGCTTGCGACCCGATCATCAGCCGGCGTGGCGCGCAACAATGTCTTCCCGAGGCCTCACGCAGCCAGAGACGCTCCCGAGAGGGGACCAAGGCCCGCAAGGCCAACAGCCTCGCCGGTAACGAACCAGGGCTTCTTCTGCCCCCGGAGCTCGCAATGGCTGCTGTCGACGTTCATGCCGGGCCTCGAGACGCACAAGCACCGCACCGCCCCGGCGCAGAATCCAAGACGAACCGCTCGAGCCTACGGGACGGCCGCTGCCTCGCATGCCTCGCACACCTCGGGCACACGATCACGACCGCCGCCCGTCGTGGTGCAGGACAAGGACACGATGCTCTCCTATGTCGACCAGTCCGGCGTGGGCAGTGTCGAGGAGTATTTTGATTACTACAGGGATCCGTATCGCCGTGGCTACGCTGCCCCGGACGGGCCCAGGCTGCGGGTGTCGGAGAACAAGAGGGACGTTCAGTTTCCGTCAAAGGACGAGACGGCCATGGTTCATGAGGAGACGCAGCCTGTTTTGGATCGGCTCCAGGCTGCCATCGGACAAAGGCTGCGGCATCCACATCGGCACTCGCTGGATGAGATATACAAGCTGTACTGCCAGCTTCCGGAGCCTCGCATGCTGTGCCTCACTTGGCAATGGCGCAATAGGCTGCTGAAGGTCATGGGCACGCCCCAGAAGAGGGACATGGACTCGATGCTGCGGTACTTTGCCCTGGCTGCCGATGTCAAAAACGCAGGGCTCACCCTGCGCCGCTCGCAGTGGAACTTTGCGCTGGCCTTTGCCACCAAGTATGCCGCCAGAGTGTCGACGCAGGAGATGGAGTCGGCGCTGAGGTTGTGGAAGGAGATGGAGAAGGAGGCTCATGTGACGGGTAACGAAGTCACGTTCAACATTCTATTCGACGTTGCTGCCAAGGCGGGCAACTTTACCCTTGCCGACATGATATACAAGGAGATGGACAAGCGCGGGATCGAGTTCAATCGCTTCCACCACGTCAGTCTTATCCACTACTTTGGACTGAAGCTCGACTCGGGGGGCGTTCGAGCGGCGTACCGCGAAATGGTGGAATCGGGCGAGATGATTGACACGGTCGTCCTCAACTGCGTCATATCGGGGCTGCTCAGGTGTGGCGAGGAAGCGGCTGCGGAAGAGACGTACCAGCGAATGAAGAACGACCACCACATGGCGTCAGAGATGCCCCAGAAGGACTACATGATGAACAAGGTCGTCACAAAGGTCCTCATGATGTTTACCCGAGTTGGCAAGCAGCATCCGGAGCTGAAAAAGTCGTTTCAGACAAACGTGCGCTTGGCTCCAGACTTGCGCACGTACAAGCTGCTGGTCAATCACTATGCTACCCGAGTCGGCAACCTCCAAAAGGTGGCCCAATATCTCGATGAGATGAAGCATCTGAAGGTCGCCATCCATCCCACCATCTTCCTGGCCCTCTTCAAGGGGTTCTACATGCACGGGGGCTATCCCGGCTCGGACTGGTCTGAGCAGCGCCTCCAAGGGGTGCTCGCGGGATTCTACCAAGCCCACGATGAGCGTGGGGCCGATTTCCGCATAGACCAATGGGTCGTCATCTGGGCGCTCCGCGCGGTCAAGAAGTGCTCCTCCAACGAGGCTCTGGTACAGACGTTTGAGAACATGTCCCAGAGATGGGTCATTAGCCCAGAGCGGCAGCAATTCATGCATGCGCTGTTTGAGAACATTCTGCACGACAAGGATCTCAAGTCTACGCGAATCGACGGGCTTGAGCAGTGGCGCGGCAAAGATGCGTCGTGGTTATGAGTGGTTTGGGGAGAATGTGTATACAAGTGTTCATATATGTCATGCCAAATCTATAGACTAGCCTGTCCTTTGTCAATCGGGACAATCATGTCAATTTGATCATAAACTATCATGACAAGCTTCCACCTCAGTCTCCCTGGCGAGCACACAACGAAACCTGCACGGACAAAAGTCTGGTTATGCATATGAACTTGCGAAGTGGTCCGCGTTCTATTCGAGCTATTTACTCCCGTCGCAGCAGCCCACTCACTATCCATTCCCAACACCCCATCGTACATAACAGCCCATGGCCAAAGCCAGTTTCGTCCGTAATTCGACAGCGAGTCGTTTACTGAGTCTTGTAGGTTTGGTAGACTAGAACGCAGCTTCGGTCAGCTTTTGCCGCGGCAAAACGAGCAGCTTGGCGGGGCAAGCAGCGCAACAAGGCCCATCATCGCAATCGCAAACTCACCGGCAATGCCAAAGGGCAGGAAGAAGCCAGTGGCCATGAAGCTCCAGTATCCGGCGCCGAACCACTTGCTGCGCGGGTTGAAGGGCAGGTTGGAGTAGGGGCCCTCGGGGTAGTGGTAGGGGGAGGACATGCGAGGGCGGGTGGTGTGGAAGCCTCGGCGGGCGACCTGGGAGGCGGTGCGGGTGGCGGCGCGGGAGAGCATCTGCAGCGGAAGGAACCAATTGGTTAGCTATACGGTAATGAAGAAAGGCGAGGCATAGGAGAGCGAGAGGAGGCGGACTTTGGCTGCTGGTGAGAGGTTGACCGAGGTTGTGGTTTTGTTTGTCTGCGGCTCGAAGCTTGTCCCGGGATTAATTGGTATGGTTCGATTGAGGTCAAAACGAGAATGCTTGGCGCTGCTCGTCACGTGCAGCTCTGCCGACAAGCACCCAGCTGCTTATGTAAGTCTACTACAGCATGTACCACTCATAGCGATGCAAGCTGCGGCTGACTAAGACTTTTTCGATCTTCGATGCGCCGTCACCGCCTTCTCTTGGCACCGACTATTTTCTTTTCTGCCGTCCCGAGCCCACTTCTTTCTTTGCGAAAGTTTGGTCGAGCAATCTTTTTGCATTTTCTCATCCCGACAGCGTTTCTGTCTTCCGGGTGCGGTTTCAGCTTGGTTGGGAAGATAATCTGGTTGTGTTGATGCAATTTTTCGATTGTCAGCTTTGAAATTCAGTATCATTGCTGGAGCGCAAGCTTTTTCTCACAATCTAGACTCTGAGCCAACAGGCGGGATCGACACTTTTTGTGTAGAGCACCTGTTCTACCTACCTCTTCTATCCCTTATCCTCCTCCTCCTCCCGCCTCTTCATAGCCACAATTCGTGGCAGCACCATCCAAGATGGATGAGATGTTCAACGTGTTCGAGGGCAAGGCGGAGCCCCCCAGCGCCAGCGAAGACGAGAGAGCGCCCCAGAGGAGCCGCAGCCGAGCCCAGAGCAAGAAGCGAAAGGCCTCCGAGGCCATGAACGGAAATGCCGACGCCGACATGGACGGAACCAACGACGACGCCGACAGGGGCATGGCTGATGCCGCCGAGACGCCTCGAGACGAGGCCTCCGAGGCCGAAGAGGACTCGGAGGCGCCCGATCACCAGGACAAGAAGCGGCGCAAGAAGACGGACGAGGCCGGCCCTGTCATGACGGACAACTTCCAGACGGCAGAGTCAAGAGAGGTCGCGGGTGCCTCGACGTTTGTTTCGCAAGATTCATCGCTCGTGCTGTCACACAACATCCAGCACCAGGTCGCCCTGCCGCCGGATCTCAACTACGAATACATTCCCCTTTCAGAACACAAGTCCCCCGAGGAGCCGGCGCGAACATATCCCTTCAAGCTAGATCCTTTCCAGAGCCTGTCTGTGGCATCGATTGAGCGCGAAGAGAGCGTCCTGGTATCGGCGCACACAAGTGCCGGAAAGACGGTGGTGGCAGAATATGCGGTTGCGCAGTGTCTCAAGCGCAACCAGAGGGTCATCTACACCAGTCCCATCAAGGCCTTGAGTAACCAGAAATATCGAGACTTTGAAGCCATCTTTGGAGACGTTGGCCTGATGACGGGTGATGTCACGATCAACCCCACGGCCAGTTGTCTGGTCATGACGACGGAGATTCTGCGGTCGATGCTGTACCGCGGCTCCGAGATTATGCGCGAGGTGGCCTGGGTCGTGTTTGACGAGATCCACTACATGCGAGACAAGACGCGCGGTGTGGTGTGGGAGGAGACCATCATCATGCTTCCCGACAAGGTTCGATACGTCTTCCTTTCGGCCACCATTCCCAACGCTTTCCAGTTTGCCGAATGGATTGCCAAGATCCACCACCAGGCGTGTCACGTCGTCTACACCGACTTCAGACCTACCCCCTTACAAAACTACTTCTACCCCATGGGAGGAAAGGGCGCGAGGATGGTGGTTGACGAAAGGGGCAGCTTCAACGAGGAGAACTTCAACCTCGTCATGGCAGAGGTGGAAGAGAAGAAGGGTTCGGATCCGGCCGACTTCAACGCCAAGATGAAAGGAAAAGGAAAGAACAAGAAGACGAACAAGGGCGGCGCCGACGAGGGCTCCGACATCAACAAGATCATCCGAATGACGGTCAGGAAGAACTTCAACCCCGTCATCGTGTTCAACTTCTCGAAGCGCGAGTGCGAGAACATGGCCCTCAAGATTTCAAACCTCAACTTCAACGACGATTCCGAAAAGGCAATGGTCAACAAGGTCTTCCAAAGTGCCATTGAGAGCTTGTCGGAAGCGGACCGAGAGCTGCCGCAGATCCAGAACCTGCTGCCTCTGCTGCAAAAGGGCGTTGGCGTCCATCACTCCGGTCTGCTGCCCATCCTCAAGGAGACCATTGAAATTCTGTTCCAGGAATCCTTGATCAAGGTCCTCTTTGCGACCGAGACCTTTTCCATCGGTCTCAACATGCCTGCCAAGACGGTCGTCTTCACCCAAGTCACAAAGTGGGACGGCGTCCAGAGACGCCCCATCACCTCTTCCGAATACGTTCAGATGGCGGGACGTGCTGGTCGTCGTGGTCTCGATGCCCGAGGTGTGGTCATCATGATGATTGACGACAAGCTTGAGCCAGAGGTCGCCAAGCAAATCGTCACTGGTCAGCAAGACAGACTCAACTCGGCCTTCTACCTCGGATACAACATGATCCTCAACCTGCTCCGAATCGAGGCCATCTCACCCGAGTTCATGCTGGAGCGATGCTTCCACCAGTTCCAGAATGCGGCTAGTGTCCCTGCCCTGGAGAAGGACCTGATGGCGCTGCAGCAGGAGAAGGATGCCCTCACAATACCCGATGAAGCCACCGTCAAGGATTACTACACGATCCGGCAGCAGTTGAACACATACACCAAGGATATGCGAGCGGTCATCCAGCACCCGAACTACTGTCTTCCCTTTCTGCAACCCGGCCGCCTTGTCCAGATCCACAACGTCAAGGAGTCGGCGGAGAAGCTTGGTGGCGGGCTCGACTTTGGCTGGGGCGTCATCACCGACCAGTATGCGCGACGTCCCGTCAAGATGGGCGAGCCCGAATACCCGCCCCAGGAGTCTCACATCATCGAGGTCCTGTTGTACATTTCCAAGTCGAGCGCAGACATCATCCCCGGCCATCTGGCTAGCGACATGCCGCCCGGCCTCAAGCCGGCCGCCGACGAGGACGACGGCATGTTTGCGGTTGTCCCCTGCCTCCTCACCTGCATCAAAGCCATCAGCCAGATCCGAGTCTTTATGCCCAAGGAAGGCCTCAAGTCGGATGACGATCGCAGAGATGCTGGCAAGGCGCTTAGTGAAGTGCAGCGCCGATTCCCCGACGGCGTGCCCATTCTGGACCCGCTCGAGAACATGGACATTTCGGACGAATCGTTTAAGCAGCTTCTCCGCAAGATTGAAGTGCTCGAGTCCCGGCTCGTGGCGAACCCCCTGCATCTCTCGCCCCTGCTCCCGTCGCTGTGGGACCAGTACCACGCCAAAGTGCAGATTCTGGACAAGATCAAGGAGAAGAAGAAGGAGATTGCCAAGGCTCACAGCATCGCGCAGATGGACGAGCTCAAGTCGCGCAAGCGCGTGCTGCGTCGTCTGGGATTCATCAACGATGCCGAAGTCGTCCAGCTCAAGGCCCGCGTTGCCTGCGAGATTTCCTCCACCGAGGGCCATGAGCTTCTCCTGTCCGAGCTCCTCTTTGATCGATTCTTCAACGAGATGACGCCCGAGCTCATTGCCGCCGTCCTCAGCTGCTTCGTCTTTGACGAGAAGCTGGAGGCTCAGGCTCTCAAGGAGGAGCTGCAGAAGCCGTTCCGCGAGATCCAGGCCAAGGCTCGCATGATTGCCAAGGTCAGCCAGGAGTCCAAGCTTGACGTCAACGAGGACCAATACGTGCAGAGCTTGAAGTGGCAGCTCATGGAGACGGTGTATGCATGGGCTCAGGGCCGAACCTTTGCTGAGATTTGGTAAGTCGAAGCTCCCCTTTTGTTTTCAACGCACGAAAAGATGACCTTTTTTACTAACGTGTTTTTGTGAAGCAAAATGGCCAACGTCTACGAAGGCTCATTCATCCGCATCTTCCGCCGACTGGAAGAGCTCATTCGCCAGATGGCCCAGGCCGCCAAGGTCATGGGCAACGACGACCTGATGAAGAAGTTTGAAGAGAGTTTGCAAAAGATTCGGAGAGACATTGTGGCCGCCCAGAGCTTGTATCTGTAAACAACAAAATGGGCATGGCTATTGGTCAAAGGATCGCTTTGCTGGGATATGGGAAGGAAAGAGAAGCAGCAAAAGGTCGTTGCGTCGGGGTTTCACTTAGAGTCATGTGTAGATACCTCTTTTTTCCCTCTGTTTTCTTGACTACTGATTGCTTTGGCATTGATCATGGCTGGTGGAGTTTTGGAGCTTGGGGTTGAACAAAATTGTTCCTTTCCTTTGTTTGTTCATGTGTGTGTGCGTGTGTTTGTCGATGTGGAAATTGGCATAATTTTAGATGTGAAGTTGACTTGAAGGATCTGATGTCCGCTTGACAGTTGTTTCAGTATACTATCGTGAACATTATATATCTTTGGGAGTGGCTATCCAACCCATAGCTAGGCTTTCCAGCATCCCCGCCAATGCATATCTTTATTGCTTACAGCAATCCAAGGAGAAAGAGGATGGCTACTCTCCTCCTATCACGATGGCACTTGTCGTCGTGATATACCATTCTGCCCGTAGTTCCAAGGCATCAACATGGGCCGCCGATGGTGTTCTACGCAGTGGCAGTACACCCCCTGTTAAGCGCCCTGCTGTCCAGCCCCCCCCCCTTGCTTGCCACGTCGGGTCGCATCTACAGGGCGTGGCTGATTTCAATCTGCCTTTTCTCAACCTCCAATCGAATCTTCCATAGGACTTGAAGAAACACCAAACAGCGGGGCCATACGGAGTCCTGGCCACAACATGCTACGTGAGGACAATCGCTGGAAAGCTCCCCAAGGCATACTTGATAAATCTGCCTAACGAACCCAGCCTCCAGCCCGCCTTTGTCGTTACTTGCGTCGATTCTTTTTTGTGTCTTTTGAATTTTCTTGAAAGTCTGCAGCTACATGTTGGGCGTTTGCTCGCGGGCGTGATTGCGTGAATTGCATTGACTAGAAGAATTCGCCGAGTTCCAGCGCTTTTAATGTCTTCCCTGTAGATTCTTTAGCTGCGGGTTCCCCACGCTTACGACTATCGTGATGGACGACGACAAGCTGGTTAGCGCTCTTGAGAGTAGGTCTGACTTTTTCATTTCCATCCTTTTTTTTTTTTTTTCGTTTCGACTCCCAAGAACTGGGGCTGGGAGTTTTCTGCTAGACCAGGAGTAGCGCTGCCCCTGAGAGACGGTGTAAAGAAACGAAGTCATGTTGATAGCGGACGGTACTGACGAGGATAACAGCAGGACGGGTTGATTCCACGTACACAGTGACTGGCGGTTTGAGCCATAACGCAACCCTGGTACCCGAGGCGTCTCGCAGTATGTTCCCCCATTCCCGCACGTTTCCATCCCTATCCATACCTTGCTGACATTCTCTCATTCTTTGCTTAGGCCCGTGTCTTCAACTAGTTCCCCCATTCAGCACAAAGGAAGGAATTCTGAAAGAAGAGCCGCTGATCCCCGGCATATATCAGCGTGACAAAAAGGTCATTCGCATCGACAAATCCGACCCTCGCTCCGTCCAGTCATACATAAAGTACGACCTCGACGTCTCCCGGCTC
The DNA here is from genome assembly GCF_004382785.1 of Trichoderma ghanense. NCBI lineage: Eukaryota > Fungi > Ascomycota > Sordariomycetes > Hypocreales > Hypocreaceae > Trichoderma > Trichoderma ghanense. The sequence goes on along the minus strand of NW_027395680.1, from coordinate 20,502 downwards.
AACGCCATCCACAAACACCTCTGGCTCGCCGGCCTCCCTCAAGTCTCCCGAGCGCTACACAACCAAATCCGAGTCGGGCGTCAAATTCACATCACGGAAAGGGCAGACCTGCACCTCGTCTGGCGGGACAGCATCCTCTACCTGAAGCCGCTGCCAGATTATCTCCTAAGCCATGTCTCCTGGACCAACATCTTCTGTTCGAACCGCGAACTGTATGAGAGCGCCAAGGGGTTTCTTTATTCATATACCTGGCTTATATGCAGCAAGAGCGATTTAAGGATTGCGCATGAGCAGGGATTGATATCAGAGGACGTCAGATGGGAGCACTGGGCACCCTTTTCTGCGGCTGTTGTGTCGAATGTCAGTCCGGATTTGTGCGGCGTCAATCCGAGATATGTCTATGGCGAACTACGCCTCACTCGCCTGAATCTCATTTGCAGATTCTGCTCAAGGACGTTTTCGTTTGGTACCATCATTCGAGGCTACGAATATGGCTACCGGCAGTATTCGACGTACTTGGAGAGGAACTTTAGATGGGTCTTGACGGCATTCATTTACATCACCGTCGTGCTGTCTGCCATGCAAGTTGGCTTGGCTACGAGCGAGTTGAATGAGAACAGGGTGTTTAATCGCGCCTCGTACATCTTTAGCATGTTCTCCATCTTGGCGCCGGTTATATCTCTGTTTGTCGGGGCTCTTTTTATACTGATTCTCGTGCTGGTTAATGTTCGGTATGCGCTGGATCAGAGGACGGCTTCGCGGAGGAAGTATGCGGGGGCGTTTGCGAATGAGGCTGTGAAGAGGCATGCTTTTTGAAGGAGAAGATGGGGTTACTCGTATCACAAGGATAAGTTAGGTATATGTTGTCCACGAAACTTGGATCTTTGCTATTTATCATGACCGACAACGATAATATGATGCTAATCTATTCCCGCGTTGTATCTGTATCTATCTTCCCCGGAGTTGACTCTGTGTATTTCTTTTCCAGCGTTCCATCCGTATGCGCCTGTTGACCGAGCTTCCCATCTCCTCGCTCACTGCCAGCCTCCGCCATCTCCTCCACAAGTCCCAATATAGCCTCTTCCGTTTTGAAAATCAGAGTATTGGAAGGATGAAACTTGTAAACAAACGGCAACAGTCGCGGCTCAGCTATGACATGGAGGTGTAAATGCTTCACAGAGATGATGTCCGGCATGCGCACCGGTATGTACCCGTTTGGCCGCTGGCCTCGGTGGTAGCCGCAGTGTATCCTTTCAGGAAGTACGTTAGGACAATGTCGCTTCAGGAGGGTATCCTTGACTCTGCTCATCTCTTGCACTGCACATCTCCCGTCAGTACGCTCTCTATAAAAGGCACGCGGTAACGCTGTGGCTCATACTCACAGAGTCTCAAGTCTTCAGCTTGAAGATGTTCGATATCTCGAATGTGCTCCCGCGGTAGGATAAGCCAGTGTTTCGACCCTGCCGGATTTATACTCGCGACGATCTTGATGTCTTTGTGCTTCTTCAGAAGCATCAGCGTCCATCACAACAGGAGAGCTGTGTTTTAGGTATAGCAGACGTACCTCGACCACTGTTTGGTCCTCGTGAATCTCTTCGCCATGGATGTCGAGTTCGACGAAATTGCCCGTGTGGCAAACCTCGCATTCGGCTTCTTCCATCTTTTCCCTTTCCACGTCTGCTTCCGTCAACCAATCTGGTCTCTCCCTAACATTGCCTTCGGACCTCTCCATCTCGTTCGATGTGGCCTGTCCGAAAAAAAAAAAAAAAAAAAAAAAAAAAAAAAAAAAAAAAAAAAAAAAAAAAAAAAAAAAAAAAAAAAAAAAAAAAAAAAAAAAAAAAAAAAAAAAAAAAAAAAAAAAAAAAAAAAAAAAAAAAAAAAAAAAAAAAAAAAAAAAAAAAAAAAAAAAAAAAAAAAAAAAAAAAAAAAAAAAAAAAAAAAAAAAAAAAAAAAAAAAAAAAAAAAAAAAAAAAAAAAAAANAAAAAAAAAAAAAAAAAAAAAAAAAAAAAAAAAAAAAAAAAAAAAAAAAAAAAATTGCTACATTCCACGGGACAGCTAAAAAGAAAGATCTGCAAGATTTGTCTTTTACCCCCCTTTAACCAATGTTGTAATAGACTTGAATAAAATCCTGTAGACTGGTTCTGGTGGCGGAGTTGCTCAAGATCTGAAGCAACTGGCGATAAAATCACTAGGAAAGCCTCAGCAGCGAAATCGGCAATATCACGAACACGAGCATCAACATGAATATAATGGCGCATGTGGAATTGCACATACACAAAAACACTGATTACAACAACAGCCGCAGCAAGTTGGCCTGCCTGAGGCCAGCCTCCCGGTTTTCTCACCTCCTAATCAAAGAAACGTTTGACTTGGCGTCATAAACAAATGTGCCCGGGCAAAACGAACAAACAAAGATAGACGGTCAAAAAAATCGCATGCCCAAGAACAAACAGTCAGCGCTCTTGTACATGCAGAACCCCCTGTAGGTTTCGGTATAAAGGATTGGATGGGCCGGTAACTAAGGAGTGTTTATATACTCAGTTTGTCAGAAATTGAGGCATATACAGACTAGAAGTGTATCATAATAGTCAACCTTCTTTCCTATGAGGATTGGTAGTCATTGTAGCAGTAATGGAGAGGTATATGAATTTGCTGGGATGTTGGATAGCTATATTAGAGCGGTAGCTAACCACTCCTTGAATCAACAAGGAGATATATGCAAGCTGTATGGATGTGTATTCTTTCTTAAGCCCCGCATAGCAAGGAATGGAAATAGTAGACATGTGGAAACAGCTATTATCTAGTTAATTGAGATGTAAGATAATCTTTGCAAGCTTCGGTCCTAACCAAGAAGAAATGCCTACCCCCTACATATGGAAAGAAGCTCGTCACTCTGCTTTATCTCATTTCCTACGAAAAAGGCCGACGATTGCCCTATACATGGACCGCCTCGAACGTGCTTCTTTGTTCTTGATCCATTTGGGGTATCCCAAGCGTTTGAATAGTGACACATCGAGGCACTCCCGTTCAAATTCCCGCATTTTGTGCTCCCATTGTTCTTCTGTACACCTATTGAGGAGTCCTCCATGTTGCACAAGAAGCGTCATCAAATCAAGCACAACTTCTTGTTTGTACCTGCCGCTCAAGAGATACCCCATGGCATAACAGTCCAGCGGTGTGTGACCATATTCCCCCTTCACATTCAGGTTTGCGTTTCTTTGGAGCAGCTCTTTGGTAACATTATAGGAAGACATATGGATCATATGCAAAGCCCCCTGGGACGCATCATCCCCATGGGCAAGACGATATGGCGTAGGAAGATAGAAGTCGATGTTCGGATCCTTGAAGCGCCTTGTGAAATCAAGGATCAACGGCTCAGCTCGTGCTTGTTTGGGGTACAGTCTCATCGAGCACAGTATCCTTGATAAACAGCAATTTAGGTGTTTTTCGAACGGGAAACTGTGAGTAGCCAACATCTCCAGCATCTGTAGAGCTTCCTTCTGTGCAAACACTTCAGAGTTGAACGATAAATAGATAGCCAGAACGCAACAAGCCGACGGCTCAGATAATATCCGCGGATCCAATTGTAAAGCCTCTTCGATGAAGAGGCGGAGATCGGCAGCAAATGCCGCTCCAATTACATGGACAGTCGGTCTATCATTAAAGAGCGGTGTAGGAATATTCCAGAACCTAGCCAGATTCGACGAAGAAAGAATGTCTAAAGTGAACTGATGCCGAGTCCTCGAGAAGAAAGAATATAAGCTCCTCCCTGTAGTCTTCTCAGAACACTTGGCGTGCTGGAAAAAGTCTTTATTCAGGGGCAAAATAGCATTACCATCATGCTCATGCTCTCGGACCTGGAGCAGCGCGAGCTTTGCGATAAAGGTGTGCCCGTTATCATTCATAGCGTGTGCTCTTGATCGCAGAACGGTGTCCTTGAACTCAGGCAGTTGAACAAAGTCTACCGTTGTCTGATGCAGCAGCTGAAGCTTTAGGGAATCCGGCTGCCCATGGACTTCAACGAGGCCACCCGAGTAGGTTCTCAGCAAATGAGCCAGGCCTTGCAAATCGGGCTCGTCTAAGCTTTCGATAATCTGATTACGCTCAGAGAAGTGAGAGAAGTTGAGGCAGCTGAGAATCTTGGGAACGTCTTTCAGGTGAATATCATCCCCTTTGGCAACAACTTCGAGTAGGCAGAAAGCCTCACGGCGGAAGCATTGCGGTATTCGCTCGATTATGGTGGTATAGTACTCGACCAAGTCTCGCGGAAGGTCTTTGAGCACCTCTTGTAGCTCGTTGGACAGAGTTCGGGTATCGCCTCGTCGTGCAGCGGCTGATGCAATCTCGGATAAGTCACATAATACCAACTTCACCCACAAGAAAACGTCTTTGGCTTGCTTGACAATCTCTTCTACAAGTAGAAGGAGTTCCTGAGAGCCAGGGCATCTTGTCTGTATAACATAGGCACACAGTTCGCGGATATCATTCTCGGTATGCTCGTGAATGCGAAAACCGGGACAGTCGCTGAACGCGTCCATGAATTTGTCCCATGGTCGACTTGAGAAAAGAATCTTGAGGCGTGTACGGCTGCTTCTCTGTTGCGTGATTTTCATGAGAAACTCGGCAATGACCTCTGGCTGTCCATCGTACTCATCAAGAGCATCAATGAAAAGGCACAAATCCAGATCAATCATTTGCTGGTTGATGGTCTTGAAGAGTGCTTGCTCCAAGTTGTCGAGTGTCCAAATATTACTCTGGATAAATTGTCGTATATTGAGTCGCATGTGATTTTGACTAGAGATATTTTCAACGTTTTGAGCGGACTTTGCTTTGGCTCGAGTTCCTGTCGATGAATGAGCGCACTTATATGTCGACATACCACAGCGTTCGCACTCAAGAAGAGACGAAAACTGCCCTTGAAAGTCGGCGTCATGCTTCAAATCATTGGCCATGAGTGGCTCTTCCAGGTCTGCGTACAGGTTTCCAAGTGATTGTGCGTCAATAAGCTTCTGGCAGTGATGCTGAAATACCGACTGGAAAATTGACAGAGTGCCGGGAGCTTGCTCTAGGATTTGGCTTAGAATGCTCCTCAGCAAGCCCTCGAATGACTTTTGCATCAAACTGCCACGGTAATGGAAGAAAAAGTTCGCCTTGACGTGTTGGGATTGGCTGTACCATCCACGTAGCAGCTGTGATGTGCGTTTGTCGTTATGTAGGAACTTCATAAAGGTTGATTTTCCAGAGGCAGGGCGGCCAGAAACCCAGTAGAGGCCATCTCCTTTCTGCAACCAGCTGGTTAATCCAATTGCAGGCTTTTCGAACACCCACTCAAAGGAACAACCCGCGCTATCGTCAATTTGCTGAAGCCTTTCGTCTCTCTCAGGAGCACATAGCGATTGCATAATATCTATCAGTGTATTAGCTACAGATTCAGCGAGCATTGACAATACTTACTAACCGTCAGAATTCCAGAAGGCGAGATTCCGGCTAAGATCTCCGGTATCCTTTGAGCTACTCCCCACCAAGGCCTGGGTAATGGTTGATTTGGCCGGAACTGAAAGGTTGCGGGTAGCCAAACGCGTCGAATTGTGGGCGAGGTCATGGTGATAACTTGCAACAACATCTCGCAGCTTATTCGCAATGGGGCCAATCATATGGCTTCCAGATGAGAGCTTGACCATGTCGGAGTGATTGGCGTCGATTTGGATAGTTGATGAAGGATCCGAAGCCCAGCGATTACCCGTGGCGGACGCTCGGGATACCAAAATAGTCTCTGGTCCTGATCTGCGATATGCGTTATTGACAAACTGCCGAGTGATTGTAACGTCAGTCAAGTCTGGCCCCGAGCCTTTTCCACATAAACGAGTCAGCGGGCTATTCTTACCTCCACGGTGGGCGTTGTTTGGGTCTCGTAAGCCCAGAAGAGCCTCATTCCTCGGACATGAGAAATACCCGAGATGCTTTCCTCTAAGCTGGATAGAAAGTCTGACTTGTCTGATATCTGGTTCACAAGGGCGCTCTTGTTTGGCTGGTCCCCAAGCATACTGTGAATATCCCCAATGTCCATGCCTTCGCTGGGCACGCCAAATAATATTGCACCCTTGGTTCGTTGCAGTATTGATTCATAAGATACTCCGCTGTCTGCCAGCATGGAGAGACATTGTTTCAATACTACACCACCAAGGCTATGGGCCATAAAAGTGAGGTCTTTTGCGCTGGGCGATGACCAGCCTCCGGTTTTCAATTCGTTGATCAGGTTGACGGCGAGGTCTGGTATCGTCTGGAAAGATTTGCTTCCGACTAGCTTGGTGTCGTATCCGTAGAGGATGAATCTGACACCGGGGACGAGCTCGGGCAACGTATCTCGAATCCACATGAAGGATTTGTCGTTGCCACGGGGCTGCCAGGATCCCATTGGATGGCTTGCGAGGCCGGATATCACGATACAGCTTTCAGAGCATTAGAGGTCTGCAAAAGCCAACGATGATTATCTCTTGAAAGACTTACTCATGGTAATGTTCGGATCCTGCAACCTCATTGAGAGGAGTGAATCCATAGAATGTATCGTCTAGAATGAGCGGCTTGGGCAAAGCAAGAACGGGAAGCTGCCACTCTCCCGCTGCAGGAGCCGCACGTACGACTTCGGGAAGGTTTTGTAGAGTGAGTGTTGCCGTTTTTGTCGGAGCTCTGGACCAGAAGTCGCAGCTAAGGGCAAGTGATGCCACGGTGATGTCCTCCAGCTTTCCATTGGGCAGGAAAGGCTGGATCAACTGGGCGAGGCCGAGGCGATCCAGATGCGCTGGGATGCCTCGAAGGCGGTATACCTTTGCCTCGGGAGAAGCCATGTTTCCCCTTGGCACACAATGATAGTAGCTTTGGCTCGATTTGATCTCGGAATCAAAGTTGACTTGAGTCGTCGCCCAGAGGTACTTCTCGCGGGCTACGACACGAGGAATCAGATCATGGGGGAGAGCTCATGAAATAATGCCTGGATGCCCAACGTGCTTCCCCCGCCATGCAGGCCTCGTGTTTTCGGTGACGTCCTCCACCAATCATATCTAGAAGGGTTGTTCCAGGCTCTCACGGACAACCTCACCCTGGGCCAATCAACCAGCAATTCCATTGATAGGTCAATATCCAATCGGCAGTTGCTTAGCCTGCCAACTGTCATCCTGGGCAAGTAAAAAGATGCGGAATATGAAGGCGTGTGGCATGCGGCTGATATGGCGAATCTGTGCTTCAGGTCCTCCTTATTCTCATATGTGCTAAGACGGAAATCATTGCTGTGGAACATGTGGATGAGATCCTTGCTCCACGAGTGTAGAGGTTGTGAAAAGGCACATGAGTTGTGCCATTTGCTTAGACCTGCTATGGAGTCCTCCTTGATGTAAGCCTGCTCGCAGGGGTGAAGAAGAGATGGAGCCGTTCTGATAAACGCTGATGCAGGCTGCAAATACATGCTCGAGCTGAAAACCATTAGTCGTATTGCATTGTCAACAGTGGCACTCAAATGGTTAATAAGTTCGAATACCCTTTACACAATGAGCCTTCTCAATGTTAGAATAGTAGGAGCAGGTGTCGGTAGCCTCACTGCAGCCATTCCAAGCGAGAACCGGAACAATAGCGGCAACTTGTCGAGAACTATATGTGATGAACATGAAATCTGTCCCCTGCAATTTCACCCAGAAAGTTCCTAGACGGCAATAAATCAGACGGCACTCCAATAGAATAGCAGGTGTCATGGCGACGAGTTCAGTCCGAAGTTCATTCAGTCCGAAGACCACTCAGTCCACCCGTCCCTCGCCAGGAGTTGGATAAACGTCAGCATCTTGCAGTGAATCCATTGCTGTGGTGAAGAGCGTAGCACCTTGTTCGAAACCGCTTTCATTCACCTGAAGCCCGGGTCAGCGGCCAATGCCAATCAGGATTGCTGAATCTTTCAGACGAGCCAGATGCACTATAGTATGGGCGCAGTGTATCTCAATGGACAGTGACCCCGGAAGACGCCGTGATGGCTTCTCCATCACGCCGAGGAGCAAGCAGCTGAAACAACATCCAAGAACCATCACCTCCGATATACTCACAATTCCTCGAACCTCCCATAACACTCTCCAGAAGCAGCCAACCCATCTGCCAGCCTCGTGACGAGCCACCAGGTGCTGCCAGCTGCCACCCACGCGCCGCCAGTCCTCCCCCTATCCAATCATCCAATTCACCTCGCGCTCACCTTCTCCGCCGCCTGCTCGCGTCCCTTGATCCAAACGCGTCGAAACACGTTCCTCTGTCTTGTTTACTTTTTCTTCTTCTCTTCCACCTGACCAACCGAACCCCTCTCACCCCCGACCATGGCGCCGCATTTTCCCTCTTTTGCGGATCAACTGGCGCTCACAGGGATTCTCCCCCGTCCTTACCTTCACCCTCGTCTGCAGGCCGACCAGTATAGACTCAGCACTTTGATGCCCCCTCGTTACAGCGCGCATCCAGCACCGGGCGTCTTTGCGGACGACGGTATCGTGCACCTCCCGCAGCAAATGCCGGAAGAACTTGCCGAGTCCATCGACACCTGGCGTCAGTCGGTGCCCAGCCGCATGGAGCGCGAGGATCCGTTTGGCAACGATGGCTTCGAGGAGCGGCCCAGCACTCGCATCGTGAGTATCATCAACTTCTCATTTTACCTTCTCTCGTGCTGAGCTGACACGTCGACTTACTTCCTCCTGGGGAAGCAGGCCTTTCGTGAACCCGTGAGGCCTGTCCGCCGCCCCTCGAACCGGGTCGCCCTAATGCGCTCGGCCATCCCCCTCTTCCGCCGCCGCGACGGCCCCAACGCCCAGGGAGAGTCCATCCTGGAACGCCCCGAGACGGCGCTGGGAGTGCGCGACGACGACGACGACGAGCCCGAGGCAGCGCAGACCAGGAACCCTATCCGCGGCTTCTTAGCTCTCTTTGGTCGCAAGCGCAAGCGCCGCAGCCCGTCGGTGTCGCCCGCTCCCACCGTCCGTCTCGCAGCGCCGCTGACTCTTCACTTTTTGTTTGTCGGGCCCCCGGGCTCTGGCCAGACTTCGCTGCTTTTGTGAGATTAGATCTCGTCACCCCGGAATCTGGTTTGGTTCTTCTGTGCTGACAATGAGATAGCCGTTCCCGTTATGGATGCTTTCCGGATGTAAGATGAACTTGCAGAGACTCTCGTCTGAATCCGGACAAGGAATGCTAACAGCACGCCAGTCGAGTGCCATCACCCGCACCACCTATGAGACGTACACCAACATCCGCATGTACGACTCTCAGCCGGTCCGCGTCGAAATGTAGGACACTTCCGGCGCGCCCGACATGACGACCGTCGAGAGTCTCTCGTACGTGCAGTGGGATTGCATCTTCCTATGCTTTGACATCAAGGAGAAGCAGTCTCTGAGGACGGTTGTGCAATGGGTAAGCCACAACATGCCGCGTCATTGTGGAAGTCTCAAGGCGAGAATGGTCAGCTAACGGCGTGGCCATCAGTGGGCTGGTGCCGTGAACCGTGGCTTTCTCAACCAGCAGGAGAACGAGGTGCTCGTCCAGCTTGTCGGCCTGAAGAAGGACGTCCGAGAGCAGTGCACCGACGCGACCCATCGCGTCCGCCTTATTGACCATCCGAACGCGGCCCTGTTTCCCACTTGCTGTGTGCTCCCAACCGAGGTACGTCGTCCTTGTCCATCGCCGCGACAGCCAGACAACTGACCCGAGAACTCTGGCAGGGCATGTTCTTGTATCGCCAACTCCGCTGCTGGCGCTATGTCGAGTGCTCCGCGGCCACTGGCGAAGGCATGGACGTCCTGCTCGAGCAAGCCGGCCAGGAAGCGACCCGACGAGCCATCGAAGCCGCCCGCAGGCAGCAGGAGATGCCTACTGAACGACGCTTCTTCTACACACGGGGGCCTTTCCCGCCCGCTGAGATGTGATATTAACCAGAGCGCAGTGCAGAGTGTGCGCTTGGAGAAGGATAGCCGCCCTTGATGTGACGCCATGTTGTGCGAGACGCTCTTTGCGTTGGCCGCGTTCTGTAGCCAGCGCCTCGCAGACGGTTGAATGGCGATGTTTGAAATCAGGGCTTTCAAAGTTGTTACTGCTGATTAGTTATCGAATCTGAAGCACAATGTGCATTATCCTCATTTGCCATGATTCAGTGGGTGGTGATTGTTGGAGTGATGCGGTCGATGGTGTTTGCCAGGAAGGTACGAAGTACAAGGAGAGACGCGGAAGACAAGAAGTGGGTCTGCTCACTGAAGCATAAGGTACATACAATGTACCCCCAGCATTTCAGTGCAATCTGTACTTGGGCCAGCATCAAGCTCACTCTCTCAGCCTCCCACTTATAGAACACCACGTCCTTGAGTCTCGAATAGACAAAATCAAAGGCATGGTTCAATAGCGGCATCGTACGAGGTCAGTCGTCCAATCACCCATAGCTTCCCGCTCGGATACTCACCAATTGCAGCAGCTCATTCCAGCAACTCCAAGACTCAAACCATCATGGCTCTCTCAAAGCCCATCCTCCTCGTCGCCCTATCCGCGGCTCTCTTCTCATCCATCTCCTCGCCTCTCCTCAGCAGGCACAGATTCCTCACCCTTATCGCATTCTTCATCGCCCTGCTCATCTCCACCTCAGCAAGTCCCCCCCCTCTCTCACCCACCTCTTCCAAGCCAAAGCATCCATTAACAGCAGCCTCTCCCTCAGACACGCCACATCCAACTCCTCTCCCACCGCAACCGCAAAAGACGCGCCGCTCTCCAACCTCCTCCCACCAATCCACAACAACGAAATGGCCCATCTCATCCCCCACCAATGGACTACACCCTCTTCGTCCTCGGCTCCGGCGGCCACACCAAAGAAATGCTCATGATGATGGACGACGGCACATGCGCCTTCGCCAACACCCACCGCCGCTACCTCATCTCCAGCGGCGACTCCATGTCAGAGCACCACCTCGCCGACTACGAGTCCCGCCTCCAAGCCCTCTGCGCAACCCGCGGCACATCCCCCGGCACCCACGACAAGCGCACCGTCACCCGCGCTCGCCGCGTCCACCAGCCCCTCTGGTCCACCCCCCTGACCGCCCTCCTCAGCATCATCGACATCTTCCCCGCGCTGCTCACGCCGCCGGACAACGAAGTCGGCAGGGCGCTGCGCTATCCCGGCCGCGTCTTTTCCAACGGGCCCGCCACGGCCTTCTTTGTTGCGCTGGCGGTGCATCTGTTGAAGATGGGCTATGTCATTCCTGAGAGCTGCTGCAAGGTCATCTACATTGAGTCCTGGGCGCGCATCTCGACGCTGAGCTTGACGGGGAAGCTGCTGCTCTACACGGGCATCGCGGACGTCTTTGTCACGCAGCACCAAGAGGTGGCGACGCGGTATGGCGTGCAGAATGCGGGAGAGATTGTCTTTAATTCTCGCCGCTTGGATGATTTAGAACCCAGTCCTGCCAAATGCTAACAGACCGTTTTGCCTCCTTTTGATAACCATGGCCCTGATATATTCTTCGTACACGTCATATAATACAAACCTACCCAATCCACGACCACTTCTATGCCGCGACGGGTACAGGCTGCGCCTCCGCCGTCTCCAGCGCGGCATCCTCCTCCTCCTCCAGCCCAAACGTCTCAATCTCCGAGCTCGCCCTCGCCTCCCGGTTCGCCGTCTCCTTGCCGGCCCAAATCTTCCAGTTCTCGTACTCCTGGTCCTCGAGCTGCATGCCCACCTCCAGCCTCGTCTTGCCAAAGTACGCGCCCACGTAGCGCGCCTCCTCGACCGCTATCCTCTTCTCCACCTCTTCTTCCTGGCGCAGCCTGTAGAACTCGCGGCGGACAATGTCGTATGCCTTGCGCTTGCTCATCTTTACGCCGTCCACCAATTCGTTTTCCATCAACCACAGCTGGCGTTGCACGACACTAGGAAAGAAAAAAAAAAGTCAGTCGAACAGCTCCATCCACCCATGCAAAATCAGATAATTCGTACCTCTCGCCCGTCAACGGAATCCCCGGCTGCCGCAGCCCCTTGCTCCAATCACACCTCTGATAATCCTTGCCATCCAGCTCCAGCACGACCCTCGGCCGCGCCAGCTCCCACGGGTGGTCCTTGTAGAAGCTCGTCCGCAGCGCGTCCTCCGGGTACGAGATGCTCTGCGGGCGGAACAGCTTCTTGGGCTTGCCGCTGCCGGCCTTGCTGGCCTTGGGGTTGGGCATGCGGTGGCGCGGCGTCACGTTGCGGACGAGCGTCTCCGACGGCGGCACCGAGTTCATCACGGCGAACCACGGCGGCGCGGGAACGGCGTAGCCTGGCATCGGGGCGTGCTTGAGTTCCTGGCTGACGGCCTTGTAGACGCCCGCGGGGCGGATTTGTCTGCCGCCCATGGCGGTGGTTGCTGTGGGGTGATTGATTTGGGGTGATGGATTGGTTCGGTGGGCGGTGGAGGAAGGTGCTTATGCGGCGAGGTAGACGTTTGGATCGGGTTCGGAGGCGAGGCGATTCGCCTTGAAGCGTCGTCGTCGAGATAGGACTTTGATGGTGGATATAAGTCGTGCGATGGCATTATGGCAGGCTCGAAATTTTGGGTGTCGTCGGCGATACGTTCCGCCGCGCCCCGCCATCGCATCTCACAGTCGACGGCTATCATGCTCGGCTACGACGCACATTGCGCGATGTAGAAAAAGTCAATTGCAGCGACTATTTGATATAATGCAGAGAGAAACCAGCAGTAAACATTCATGCAAGTTATTCGCGAATTCAAGTCCATGGTAGCAGCAGAATGCTATTGAGTAAAGCGAGCCTCTATCCAAAAAGAGATCTGCTTAGTCATCATTCGAGATTCATCACGTCAGAGCCTCACTTTCAATGCTTGTAGAGCTCTCACATGAAAAATCCCAAAGCTTTGCCATATACACCCAACGTTGAACATTTCAAAACGTCGCCCATTATGGCATCACCCAAAACAGCAGCCCAGAAGTCCATCTCCGAACACCTTACCGAATGGGGCTGTAAGTCTTCTGCATCTCACCACAACCACAAACCCTTCCTCCTCCTCTCTCTCTCTCTCTCTCACACAAACTCACATAAATCACCACATTAACAAACCTACACTTCCCCATTTCTCATACTCAAAAACACCGCTAACTCCATCCGCCCACCAGCATCATCCCTTCCCCCCTCCCTCCTCGCAACGCTCATCACCCCTACCCTCCTCTTCTCAAGCTACCTCAACCTCTCCGGCTACCCCACCGCCAGCGCCGGCCTCACCGCCGCCTGGTCCGGCCTCTACGCCCTCCTCGCCCTCCGGCGGAGACAGTCCTTCAGGGCCAAATTTTCCATCAGGGGCATCGTCCGGGGGGCCGCCGTCGGTCTGGGGGCGGCCAACTGCGTGGCCGGCGGGTGGGTGTATTTGCATGGGAGCAAGGATCGCGATAGGGAGGAGAGGCTGAGGAGGAATCGGTGGGGGCAGTTTGAGGAGAAGAAGTGAGCGTTGTTGTCGTCAATGAGGCTGAAGATGAAGGAAGAGCATCAGAAGGATGGATGGATGGGAAAGAAGAAGACGGGTTGATGGAAGACTTGAGAGAGGCGTTGGGTAATCACCAGGGCCTAGTGTACAATACCTACCTACTATTGCTTGCACATGAAGGCGTGCAACACGAATTTACGCACATCACATATCAAATCAGTCAATGCCATTACAGACATGCTCTCAGCATGGAAATACTGTCCGACAAAGGGTCGATGGTGCAGTCAAATACTGTAACCTGCACAGCGTACCGTGTCTATTCTCTCCACTAGTGCTACCGCTTGCAACATGTGCGCACCACACAAACAAAGAAAAGTAAAAGAATCCAAACGCCAATTCGCAGACGGTTTCAGCTCTTGAATCTCTGCGAGCCCAGTCCCCAGCCAACCCAAAAGATCCAATGGATACTTGTCCCACTGTGCATTTCCCACAACACCAAACACAAGGGATATTCCGTACCTCGCTCTATATCTTCATCCACGTCTCGCTCTCCATATCCGTTGATGCTCTCTCGCTTGTGAACAATTATTCCAACACCGGTCAATCGCGCCTGTCGCATCATGTAGGTTTGTCAAGCACACTCCACAATGCTGCTCTCGTCTTCGCACGGAATCGATGTCTTAGCTGGGAGGATTGCTATGGGGGACAACCATGCGAGAGCCAGAGAAGAGCCATATTGACGTTACCACCACTGTAAACATCAAAGTCCTGATAAACGACCGCACTTGCAGGGGGCTGAAGCGCCCATGTTCGCCGCGGGCTGGGCGAATCCGAATCATCTCCAGAGAACTGGGCTGAAATGCGGTAATGTAGTCGACGTCGCATTCCCTGACTTTGGGGGTAGCGTAGCTTTTATATTCATCGAGAGTCCTCTCGAGATTCCAGCCCGAAAGCTTGCGAACGACGGCGACGACGCATCCGGTGCGATGCTTGCCGTGATTGCAGTGGATCACGAGCGGGTAGTTTTGACGGTCGAGGACGATTTCCAGAATAGCCGCCATGGTGCTGGGGGGAATTGGCTCTTTCTTTGTCCCCTTCATGTTGAAGATGACCTGCTGGATGCCGTTGGCGGCGACAAAAGCCTCGAGCTCATGGTCAGGCTCATCCTTCTTCACCAGCGTGCTGTTGCATGGTTAGCTTTGAGGGTAGAGAGCCTGAGGTGATGATGCTACGTACACTATCGTCTTGAGCTTCAAGCCCTTCAAAAAGGCAAAGTCCTCTTTCTTGGGATAGCTGCTGCGGTAGACACCAGGGACGACCAAGCCAAAATTGACAGGTCTGCCCTCTATGGGAGCCAGGGGGATGTCGGAGGTATGTGACGTAGTTGACAATGATGACCCGTCTGGTGCAGATTCTGGCATCATGGTCAGCACCAACCATCGCCAATGGAAAGAGACATTGAACAAATAGGTAACTCACCAGATGTGACATGGCCTCTGGGCAGTGTTGAGGATAATGATACTTGTTGGACCACGGCGCGACGCTGAAGGCGCGAGGGGGCTTCTTCTCCGCTGGCAGGCTGCTCGTCCACGGCACCGTGGCTCTTCATCTCAGTTGCAATAAAGGACGAGGTTTCGAACATCAGGTCGCGCTCGTCAGACCGACTCAGTGTCGGATACAACGAAGATGTTGTGAGAGAAGCTGCTTCGGACACAAAGGGAACGACTTTGTTGTCGGAAAGGATATTGAGTGCCATGCCGACCAGCTTAGGGCGCGATACGGCTCTGTTGCTTGGTGAATGGGGATTTAGCTTTCCAGCTGCCAAGCTAATGGAGCTCTGCGGTTAAAAATCCGGAGGACGACGAGAGATGAGTTATTGATGAGGTTCGAAGCAGGCAAGCAAGCCACTGCCGGTCGACTACGGGCAGTGTCCGAGATTGTGTGAAGATCGAACACTTGAGCCAGTGACCGAAGAGAAGAAAAGGATGCGGAGAGTATCGGAAGGTATGGAAGTATGTTCGAGGAGGTATGTCGGAGAGTATCAAAGGGTCCGAGAGGAAGAGAGTTGTAGATAAGGTTGGGATCAAGGTTTTCGGTGTCGACAAGTAATTCTACCTTTGTCGTGATCCGCGGGTAGGGCGAGGGCCTACAGGAGGACGGGATTTCTTTTGGAAGAATTGAGCGAGAGTTGAGAAGCCATCGTGACGGGAGTGAAGGCGAGTATGATGATTAAAGAGTCAGGAAGAAAAGGGACGAGCGAGAGCAGGCTTCGGTCAGGAAGAAGAGGCAAGGTCGCGTGGGAGTGGGAGGATTTGTGGGAGGGAGATCGCAGGCCAAGGTTCTGAAGTCGACTTGAGACGGACGGACATGGGGGGGATTCTGGAGCACTAACGGCGTAAAGTGCTGTGGAGGGTACTGGAAACAGAGGGTACGAAGTACTTGCTCCAGGCGAGCAGCCCTTGGGGCCGGCACGGGGTTAACAGGCGCGACGTGCAAGCGAGGTAGACGAGACTTGGCTGGAGATAGCGCAGCGAGTACCGGGTACCGGAGGATGCAGCCGCGGGCACAACTTGATTGGCGTAGCCTGTACGAGGCATGCTCTGCAAGCTCCCAAGCAGCGGAGGTCCCAGTGCCCTCACGCAATCCTCAAAGAGACCCCCCACCCCTTGTCCAGGCAGCTTACAGTACCTTGTGCAGGGCTCGCTGTTGACTGGGCGGCCCGAGTCCCTTTTTGCAGGTTTGGGGCCGGAATTGATGGGCCAGGCTGTTGGTGCGGCCTTTGCACTGGAAGGGTGGGGTGCATCAAGCCCGCATCAGGTCAGTACAAGCTGGCACGGGTGGGCGAGTAGCGGGTACAAGCTGCACCTGAGTTGCCCATTTGGCGGGCTCATTTTAGCGATGAATTTAGCGCATGGCGGTCGCTGGCATTGACTGGCCGGGCCTGTTGGCGCCGATCCCTCCTGAGGTGCACATGTAGAGGTACACTCGCCGGATTCCCTTGCCGGATCGCGGCTGCAGCGGATCGTCCAACACTTTTCCAGTTGCGTGCCGGTCGGTGTTCGCGATTAAGCTGGAGAGACGGCGAGGAGCTGCTAGAGTGGTTTTATTGCAGGTAGTCGCGGTTAGTGCTGTGCCATGGCAGGAGCGTTCAACACTTCCCACGGCTGCTGGCACTTGTGCGTTCAGTGGCTTACTAAGTTGTCCCGTGTCAATCAGATGTTCATCTCCTGATGGCTGAAACTTCTCCGAGCAAAGCCCTGACGCGTCCACTGTGGCAGACCTTGGCCCTGATTGAACAATTGACCCGAGGTACGCTGATCTACGCATCGCTCCCTCAGCTGCGTTCTGCACATCACGACTTAGTAAACCGTTAGTCCCCCGTAAATGAATTGGTGGATTGGGAGCGTCCGCAGGCTTTTCTCCCCTTATTCCTGCTGTGGCAAGCTTCTCAGCAGTGGGCAGGATTGAACTCCTGGGAGGCTGGGGCTGTTGGGCTTGGCTCCAGTCGCTCACATGTCCAGTAGTCTCATTGCTCCTTGACTGCGTGCAGGCCATCCAATTCAAGAGGTCTGTGTAAGGTACCTATGCAGACCTGCATGCACAAAGCCTCCTCATGATGCGTTATGGCTCGTAAATACGGGCAATGCTGCAGGTAGAACGACTTCAGGTTGGGGCTGATGGATCGCAAAGAACATCCATCAAGAGGGCCTGCAAGTTTGATTGGGAGGCTGCAGAGCGCGTACAGTGCATTACGAATGATTGCATGCGCGGGATTACGCAGTGACTTGGAGTTGTTCTTTGGCTGGGAGGTGCTCACGCGACTGGTATTAATTTCCAGCATCTGAACCGTTTCTGTGACAGCAAGCGAGTGACAGTTCCTGCTTCCTGTTCTCTCGACTTTTCTCATCCTTGATCATGTTCACTCTCCTTTTTCAAGCTAGTCTTGTAGGGACTGTAGTCATGTAGCATAACAAGAGCCTTACGTATTCGATCTGGTGCTCGTGTGCATGTCTCGATTATTAGCTGCCACGTCCGAGGAGCCACTGAGGCAAAACGACCACTAATAACTCCGACAGATAATAAGCCCGACGTGGACTTGTCATTGGACCCTGAGACACCGACCACATCGACTCGTCATATCATTCGACGGCCGATATTTGCTGCAAGTTCTCATTCGCCGTAGTTGCTGTACTGTGATTTTTCCAGCATGCGGCAGAGGTGTTCATTTGAATGTGCTCAGCCAAAATACACGGATTTCCGCTATGCCTAATACCTACCCATTCATCAATGTCTTGATGCGGAAATGACGCACGCGGGTCATTTCATAGGTAGGTCCTCGATTCAAGCATACTAGTAGGTACGCGCGGACCTTGATCATTTTACACTCTGCTTAACATTAGCACCGATGCGATTGTCAGGTCCCAAGCAAGGGGGCAAGCTTGGCAATTGGCTGTGGAGAGAGCCTGCTGTGTGGGAGTTTCCTCACATGTCACCCCGCGCCTGCTGAAGGATGAGATGATGTAAAAATAGACGGGCTGCATGATGATATCAAATTCCGTTCACTGATCAACCTGGCTGGAGAAACTGTGGCGGCAGCGAGTGCTGCCCGTTCAAAGCTTGGATCGAGAATCTTCCGGAGCACATTACAAACTGCCCAGCTCACTTCCGAGAAACTCTCGCGATGCCTCCTCATCGAACGAACGAAGCTCGGAGATCGGGTTGTTGGAACACCAAGACTGTTATGTGCGGAAATAACCCCCAAATCAGCGAATGTGGCAATACTTTGTCTATTCCCCCACGCTGGGCTGTCCCAAGTCGCTGGGAGACGCTTGACACAGCTTATTTGATGCATCATGAGGCCAAGCAAGGTGCATTAGTACAGACTGGGAACCGAAGATGCGGTTACTTTCGCCAACTACTGTTCTGCAACCTTCCCAACTGGTCATGCTCACCACCGCATAGTTTCATCGCCATGCACAAAGATGCACGCCTGAGCCGTCAGCTCCCAACACCAACCTGCGCATCACCTCACTCGCACATTCGTGCTCGTACCGCTTGTGACATGTACCCCTACGAACCGTTCGTCAGCCGCAGCAACAAGGGCCTATAATTATCATGCCCTCGTCCACTCTCTTGCTTCACCTCCAGATGCGAGGATACGGGGAAAAACGCAGTCAGGTGAGGCCACACGCCCAAGCTCCAAGCTGTCGGCGGTGTTACCCCATAGAACAGACATCGAACAGGCGAAGAATAGGGGCTCGCGAGATCTAGACAACCTACCTACCGAGTATGTAATTGCTACCTGCTACAGTACATTCAGGTGGTGGGTGGTATCACAAGTACATGCTCTCCCAAGTCTCCGTAAACGGTCGCAAAAGGGAGACGAGAAGACGGCCCGGTCGGCCGGCGGCTGTCGTCTTCGTCTCCAGAAGGATGTGATACTCCGCAAAGCCGTAATTACTGCAACGACAAGGTTCACGTCTTTCACACTCTAGACGCGGACAGGCTGCAGTAGCAGGCACGCACATACCTTAATTTAACGAGAATCAATTCCAGACTGAACGCATTCTAGCCGTGACTTTACCTACACCTTACAGTACAATCACAGGGTTCCAGTATCTGAACTTGTACCCGAGTAATTACTGCCCGCGCCGGCAGTTGTGGCAGCATTACCAATCCGTCCAAGGACGTTATTAATTAATGCCCTCCAATATCAGGGACCACGGAGTTCGGGCGTCTTTTTTGCAGCGAAGCGCCAATTGACTTTTTGGGGGGACATCCATTGATGTAAAATGGCAAATGGGGACAAGGGCCCAAAACAGGGCCACGCGACACAGTGCCTTGATGCGTCTCAGCAATACCTGCTGCAGAGGTCGATATTAGCTTTCGTGGGGGCTGGACAGTACAAACATAGCATGTATTTCTGGTACGGAGACGGGAACACAACTTGTGCGAGCTTCCCGCAAAGCGCTGGAATGCTGTAACTGTTCCTGCTCCTTGTTTTCTCTCCCTTGAGAACAGCCACGTTGGCACCTCAGAAGCTCTCTACAAGTGCTCCGATGAATGGTGGCAAATGGGCCGAGGGCTCAGGAGTGCTCAAATCCCAGCAATCCCCGTTCCCTTTGATTTAATTCTTCTTTTTTTAATACAACACAAGTACCTATCGGACATGGGCAATTGAATTGGGAGTAAAACACGCGACAAGCTGCCAGTTTCCGTCACCGAGCTTCACGCCTCGGCCGCAAGCTAGCCATGCAAGCCCAGATTTCTGCCCGGCACCAGCGGGTCTCGATGCGACCCTAAAAAAAACGGAAGAGAAAGAATTTGATACTAGTATTAATAGTTGACGGAGCTGGAGCTGGGGGCTGATGAAGAGACAAGAGAAAGGCAAAAAGCGGTTTGCAAAGAACCTAGGGGCCGCAGAGTAAATATAGACACACATTGGGCTAATACGGGCACCATTTGGGCATAGTGTTGAGTGATAGGCGTCGTATATGTGTGCGCATGATTGGTTTTGTTGTGTGCGTATGTTTGCGCTGCTCCCGTAGGTAACAATAGATTTGCAAACCAAGCTTGATACTCGTACATTCATTCGGGATGTCGGCTCAAGAGGTCGAAAGATGACAAACGGGCCAGGCCGAAGCGGCACCGACAACATGGAACGGCGGGTATGTCAGAGAGACGATGGAGCAGCACACCCTCTCACTCGTCCATTGTATTTTCTCTTTTGTCGTCAGCCGTGGGATTCCTCCGTAGGGGATGGAAGTTCCGCGGGGGAAATGTCCCCCTTTGCTGGCGAGCCAGGTAAAGTATTCAAAGCAGAGAGCGAGACAGACCCGACCCTTCGTCGTTACATGTTCGCTGTGCAGAGAATTACCAAGTATATACGAAACGCCTAAAGGATCGTCAGATGATGCCATAGGTGCTGCAGCTGCACATGCACGCAAGTATGTACGGTAAACTGCCTTTCCCCGTTTCCTCCTCCCTGGTCTTGTCGTCTTCATCTCTGCCCAGTATTCGACTTCATCCATG